>NW_028326449.1:0-32000 GCF_027475165.1 Benincasa hispida
AATCATTTACAGTCGACTTGCAAACAACAGCATGAATAAATACAAATGCATAGAAAGAAAAACTCTACGCACATCGGCAGAAACGTTTCCACGCTCCGATGCGCACTCTGATCGAACAACAGCAACCACGACCGCTCAATCTACACAATCAAAACATCGCACGAACAACAGCAACTACGACCGCTCGTCCTCAACAATCTCCTCGCTCACAAACTGCTCCGTAACACGAACGACTCCACAGCACCACGAACGTCCTCTAGAAAACCTCGACAGTGTCGAGTTCAGTCTGACACTACTAACAAGGCGACCTTGGTATTCTTGGTGTGAGAATCCAGAGAGTGGTTCTGTTCGGACTTGGTATGAGGTAGACGAATGGAGAAAAGAACGATCACGTACACAACTGGGCAAGTGGGAGAAGTTGGAGACCTATCGTATAGGTCGATGCCCAATCATTTAGATAAAACTATGCGATCGTCTAGAAAAAGTTATGTGATCGTTTAGCTCAGTCTGTCGCCTACAGACTCTACTTGATCGTTTACCTTGAGCCAGCGATCGTTTAGCTCGCACCTGCACGATCGTTTAGTTCACCCAACCGTCGTTTAGTAAATCTGTATTTACTTGACGACTAACGTCAGATTCTTTTCGCTGGAGAGAAAACTCAAAATTCTTTTCAAACTTTTGTAAAACTTCTTTTTAAAATAGGAAACCACTTTCCTCTTAAACTCACGGTTACCATGATCCAATAACCACCCACTATTTTGGTTATTTAATAGAAAAAAATATTAATTATCTAATAATCAATATTATTATAAATATAAATGATAACCAACTTATCTACTATATTTATAACCTATAGTTTTAATATTTCATCTCATGAAACATATAAACCATAGTTCTTTTTCTATTCTATGGTACTTAATGTAAATCTCATTTACATCAATCCTCCACTAGATGTATCTTATACATCATACCGATTATATCATATATAATCAAAATACCTCTTGTCAATTTGAACATTTCAAATCAACACCAAGAACTGATCCTCAATAGGATCCAAGCTACCAAAGGGACCTCATGGACCTGTAGATCCGAAGCTCCAACGATAAGTTAATAACTGACTAAACTCTTTAGTCATGGGATCCACCATTCGTTAACTGTCAGGCACTCCATTAAAGACTGACAGTTGAACTCTCATCAATACAGATATATTATGTGTCCATCTTAACCAATCAGCAGTGCTGACAACCCTTCATAATCGCTCGTAAGTACAGCTGGGCCAATAACCGTTATGCCCCTGTAGTTACATTTGTCTCCTTAAGTACCATTGATCCCTCTAATGAACATAAATCATAGTCCTACTATGACTGAGTCTTTTCTTCCAAAGAGAAGCTGTGGCCACTATGTTCAAGCCCCGGAATCAGCCCTTAAGAGAGCAATCTCTTTACTTATCCCTGCTTCGAGAAAGAAGTGAATTCCATATTGTGAATTGAGTTCCCAGCTCCCAGATTAGACAAGTCTCTAAAAAGGTAGGCATGTTGAGTTGGCAATCTGGCCACTCTCACCCATACTAATCAAAGGACCGCCCTCAAATGCAGGAGTTCACAAAACACTCAGGATTGAGGTTGTGTCACCTATGGATGTTTAGGTGAGATGCAAGTCTCTAGTGTCAACGGCGTTATATACAGAGTCTAGTCATCTCGTGGTCCAGGTCTTATACAAACTCTTTGTATAGGACACCCCCGCTTCACGTCTCCATATGAATGGTCAGGATCAACCATCTGTAGTAGTTTACAACACTTGCAAACCTCTACAAAGCAGGCCGTATCCATAGTGTCACCAGGATCAGGTATCCCACCTTAATCCTTATACTACAGACCGATTTAGGTTATCACTTAAGGCATGATCCACTTGTATATTACATATACATGCTTAAGTTCACATAAGATAACCAAGAAGCTTTGTTTATTGGATATGAGTAAATGCCAGAATTAAATAACACTTATTTTATTCATTGAACAATGTGCATCTTTATAAAACAACGAGACTCAGGGAGAATTAGGATACCAATCCCAACAATCTCCCACTTGTCCTAATGACTTGGGAGACTAATGTACAATACAATATAAAACTGTACAATATACAATAAACTAGGGCATACCCCAGTATCATCTCCCACTTGCCCTAGACAAGATGCCGCATGTCTCGCGGACCCAGACTTTCCAGGTGACCCTCGAACACTTTAGTCGTGAGGACCTTTGTAAAGGGATCAACAACGTTGCGCACCGATGCGATCTGCTCGACTATCACATCACCGCGATGCACAATCTCCCTGATCAGGTGATATTTTCGTTCTATGTGCTTACCTCGACGATGACTTCGAGGCTCCTTTGAATTTGCCACAGCCCCGCTGTTATCACAATAAAGAGTGATAGGCAAATCCATATTTGGAATAACTTCTAAATCTGTAAGGAACTTCCTCAGCCAAACAGCCTCTTTAGCTGCTTTACAAGCCGCTACATATTCGGCTTCCATAATGGAGTCCGCGATGCATCCTTGTTTGATGCTTCGCCAAACTACAACCCCTCCATTCAAAGTAAACACTGACCCTGATGTCGATTTGCGAGAATCTCGATCGGTCTGAAAGTTAGAGTTCGTGTATCTTGTAAGGATCAGATCCTTATCTCCATACACAAGCATGTAGTCCCTCGTTCTCTGAAGATACTTGAAGATCGTCTTGACCGCTGTCCAGTGATTAAATCCTGAATTGGACTAATACCAACTGAAAATCCTTACTGCATAACAAATGTCGAGTCTGGTACACAACATAGCATATATCAAGCTTCCTACAACAGAAGCATAGGGAATCCATCTCATCTCCTCAACTTCTTGAGGTGTCTTAGGACATTGATCTTTAGACAGAACGATTCCATGCTTGAAAGGTAACAAACGCCTCTTGGAATCCTGCATCCTGTACCTGATCAACATTTGATCAATGTACGATGCTTGAGACAGGACTAGTCATTTGTTCTTGCGATCCCGAATGATCTGGATCCCGAGAACATACTGTGCCTCACCAAAATCTTTCATTTGGAACTGGGTAGCTAGCCAACTTTTAATGTCAGTCAGATATCCTACATCATTTCCAATGAGTAGGATATCATCTACATATAGTACCAGGAAAGCTACTAAGCTATTGATGATCTTCTTGTAAACACAAGGCTCATCAATGTTCTGGTCAAAGCCAAACGACTTGACAGTAGTGTTAAATCTGATGTTCCATGATCGAGATGCTTGTTTCCGCCCATAAATGGACCTATTAAGCTTGCAAACTCTTTGCTCTTGATCTGGAACTACGAACCCCTCTGGTTGAGTCATATAGATGGTCTCCTCAAGATTACCATTCAGAAAGGCAGTCTTGACATCCATTTTTCCATATTTCATAATCATAAAATGTGGCTATAGATAGAAGAATCCTGATAAACTTAAACATGACAACATGTGAGAAAGTTTCCTCATGGTCAACTCCCTCAACCTGGGTATAACCCTTTGCCACGAGTCTAGCCTTAAAGGTTTGCACCTTTCCATCAAGTGGATCAACAAGCTCCCAGACGTTATTGAAGTACATAGGCTCCATTTCCTGGTTCATGGCCTTAACCCCGTCATCTTTGTCAACATCCTTCATTTCTTTATTAAAAGACAATGGATTCTCGACCCCATCATTCGTAATGTCGTTTTGGGCTTCAGTCAAAACCCATGTAGTGATCTGGTGGGTTTATAACCCTCCCATTACGTCGAGGCAGTATCAACTCTTAAGCTGGTTGATTAGACGTCCTGACCTCAATAACTCTTGTTGATCTGTCGGCCTGTTCAAAAACTCTTGTTGAACCCTCAGCAGTCTCAATTTCACTAGAGATCTCATGTAAAACGAGCTTACTTCATGGCTTATGATCCCTCATGTGATCTTCTTCCAAGAAGATAGCATTAGTGAAAACAAACACTTTGTTCTCACTTGGATCACAAAAGTTTCCTCCTTTCGTTTCCTTGGGATAGCCCACAAAGAGGCAAACCTTCGAACGCAGTTCCAACTTCTTTGGGTTAGTCACTAGCACATTTTTCGGACAGCCCCAAATCCTGAAGTGGCGTAAACTACCTTTACGACCTCTCCATAACTCAAAAGGTGTTTTAGAAATACTTTTCGAGGGAATGTTGTTCAGGATATAACATGCAGTCTGCATTACATAACCCCAAAACAAGTATGGAAGATGAGCATAACTCATCATAGATCGAACCATGTTCAACAAGGTTCTGTTTCTCCTTTCTGGTACACCATTCTGCTGAGATGTACCAGGGGCCGAGAGTTGGGACGCAATCCCATGTTCTATCATATAGTTCTGGAATTGGAGGTCTATATACTCTCCACCACAATTAGATCGTAGTGTTTTTATCTTTTTACCTAACAAGTTTTCAACTTCAGCCTTATACTCCTTGAACTTGTCAAGAGCTTCAGACTTACGTTGCATTAGGAAGAGATACCCAAACCTTGAATAATCATCTATGAAAAAGATGAAATATATTCATACCCACCTCGAGCTTTAACATTCATCGGACCACAGAGGTCTGAATGTACAAGCTCCAAGGCTTCCTTGGCTCTGTAACCTTTTCCAGTAAAAGGTCGTTTGGTCATCTTACCTTCGAGGCATGATTCACATACCAGCAAGGAGTTTTCTTCTAAACTCTTTAGAAGTCCACTTTTCACCAACTTCTCAATCCTATTAAGGTTTATGTGACCTAACCTTAGATGCCAAAGATGGGTGTTTTCCTTTGGAGAAACCTTTGGTCTTTTAGCTGTTGTTTCCGTACTGAACATTTTAGTGTTAAACAAGGCTTTTATGACTAATGGCGTTAGAACATATAAGTTATTTTCCATTGAACCATAACCAATCTCCATTCCATTCTTGAACATAAACACTTTATTCTCAGAAAAGGAGACGGTATAGCCTTGTTCAATGAGACAAGAAACCGAGATTAAGTTCCTCTTAATATGAGGAACTACAAAAACATTATCCAGTAACAGATAACGTTTCTTGTCAACAAATAACTTCAGTCTGCCTATAGCAATAGCTGAAACAACCTCACCATTACCGACTCGAAGAGTCATCTCTCACTGTGGCAACGTTTATCAGGAACTAAATCCTTGGTAAGAGGAACTAATATGATTGGTAACACCTAAATCTAGGATCCAGGCAGAATCATCATTCTCTACCAGACATGTCTCCAAGACCAATAAATCATATTTACTGTCTTGTCTCCTCTTTTGGAGAGTAGTGGGATGGAGGTCGTTTGTCATGAAATTCATTTTACACGATTCTTTCCACTATAATAAATCGGTCATTTTTAAAAGCTTTAAATGGAAATACTAATGAGTTGCTGAAAAGAAAAACACATTGACCTACGCTAGGTTTTAAGCAAAACCCGTTGTAAAACTAAACAACATCCAATAAGGTTTTAGCAAAACTAACATGAACCCTATGTGACATCTAGTTTCACAATGACACTTCAAAGGTTTAGGACAAAAGCCACCAAAGGGAGGTCAGTTATCCCTCATTTGAATTGAGAAGTTCTCAACCAGTCATTAATACCAGAACAACTCTTGCTCCTATAACGACTAGCCATCATTGATTTGGCCAAGAGATCATTAACTTACTTAACGATCTCCCATAAGTGTGACCCGCCATTTTAAGCCCTAGAGGTCCGTCCCAAATGGCCAATCCGAAGGGAAAAAATCCGATTGGGGCAAAACCTAAAGCGACCCTATCCATTTCTGGAGTTCACCTTGATATTGACCAATTTCACAAAACCCATCCGAAGGGGGCCGCATCGAAGGCGACACGAGGGCGTACAGAATGATCTCATGGTGTGAACCAATGATAGAGACCATAGGATGTGTTGGCACACACCCTTCACCCAATTACTATAAATACTCTCTCTATTTACCTTCATATTGACTCATGCAAACACCATCCGAAAGGGGATGCATCCTAGGGCATCTCGAGGCCAAGCATGAATCTCATAGTGTGAACATACAGGGAGAAACGTGAGTGGAATCATAGACATATCTGATACGCCTCCTCCTCCCACTGAGTATTTTATAACCTAGGGTTTAGTTTACTTAGAAAAAACGTGGCTAAGGATTTTAACTAAGTGAGTTTTAGGTTTTCCCAAGAGTAACTTTTACTTTGGATAGTTGAACAACTTTTGATCATCATCCATTAAACTCTTTAACGGAGTCTTTGACCAAATCGTCGCCTGCTTGTTGAAAATCTATCTAATTCACCTTTCCAGGTAGGTTCCCAGGTAGGGGTGTTACATTTCCGTCAACCTAAGAACCCCAACCTAGCCAGAACCTGCCTTAGACAAAAAGTCCCTTATAGATAGGTTTACAAAAAATTTAATCTTTTATTCCAACCAATTTAATCCTATTAAACCGATTTTAAAAGATTAATCTAGGTTACTAAACTCTTTAGAACCATTTGAACTTAGGTCTATCTTAATCTAATTTTAAAACCCTTTTAAAAAAATTTGAGTTCACCATAAGTCCGCATGCAACTCTGGATTATTGATTTTAGGTCTAATTTCCTTTATAACACTTATAAACGGAAACAACCACAACGCGAAGCTAACACATGCAAGGCATTCATAACGCTTATAAACAGCCTAAGTGTCATGCTCAATGCATTGTCCATTCATTGCTACTTCTTTTATATAACACTTATACAAAACCGCAATGAAACAAGCAAAACATGATTCCATTCACCCTTAGACTATAACAATTATAATAAAAGGATGATGCATGATAATGCTCACTGCATGCAAAATATAACTCTTATATTTCATGATGCATGCCCATGCTTTCAAGTAATTTCTTCATGCAATATTATAACATTTATAATACATGATGTATGAGTAATTGCACAACCTAAGGTGGATTTTTAACTAGATGACAAACACTTTGACATATAAGCACCATACATCACATGTATAAGCAATAAAAGTTGATGAACCCGATAAAATTGCCTTGAAACACAAAAGGGAAAGCTATCTATTACAAAGACAAGGAGTCTCCGGTTCAAATAGGCGAACCGGATCTTGAACCACTCGGCAAAGCATCGCTTCTTCAACCATCCATCATGTACAAAGCACCCCGCGATCGTCTACACGATAAAACAAACCCTTCGTTCTATCGCTTACCAACACTCCCAGAGTTAAATGATCGTTTAGCATTACTATACGATCGTCTAGAAAAATATAAACGATAATTTAGCCATTACAACACGATCGTGTACCATTACAATGCGATGAAGCCTGAAGTACACGATCGCTCAGCGTGCTCCGCATGATGCCCGCCTTCCGTGATCGTCTAGGCGACTACGATGCCGTGAAGCACCGTCACCTAAGCGATCGCTTAGCTAGCGTCTCCGTATCACATACGTGCGATCGTATAGATAGTAACGAAGCGATGAAGCTTGCTAACTACACAATCGTCTAGTGCACTGGTGACGGGAAATTAGAAGTCAATTACTCGACAACTAAAATCCCTTGGACGCGATATGCGATGCATGTTTTTAAGGTATGTGTTGATAGTCATGCGTCGATGGTCATGCGTTGGAATTACTATGCATTAACAAATGTATGTGATGACCATGTGTCCTATCACATGTTTTCTTGCGTTCACGCCAAGTATAACGCAAACACAAGTTTCTCGGGTGATCCAAGATCAAACACAGTGACTTGTAGCTGGATGTTTGTGGTGATGTGCATGCGGCAGTTGAATAAAAGAATGGATGGGAAGGTTTCTAAGCTAACGCTACTCCTACTCCTAACTAACAGACAACGCAATGAGAATATGCATGAGAGGTAGAGACACGACAAATCTTGACATGAAATAAATGAATGGGAAAATAGATAAAATGTGGAGATGATTTCATTGCAACCCTTAAGAGTGACCGAAAGGGCAACCTTAGTCAATGCAAGCCATTCGATCATGCAACACACATACAATAGTAAACCACCTCTCGGTGTGAATGCTACGGCTTCTAATGCTAGATCACATGCGATATATGCGATAAGTCTATAGGACCTACACATAAGCCTCTATTCTTATTTATGCGATGACAAAGTGACACACACAAAAATAAAGTGACCACATAATACCATACCTATTCCTAGGGTGCATGCGATGCAGGATAGCAAACAGAGCTTATCTCTAAGTTCTCCGTTCTTGCCTATGCATTCCAATCCGCTCTCTCGAGTCTTAGATTTGGGTTTTAGACTACTCTCCCAAGTATGCCTAAATGATGAATGATGCGCTCATAGGACAAGGTAACCGCATGAACTTGGCTGACCTAAGATTATTCCTATCTCAAGTGAACAATGCATACATTGCTTAATGCGACCAACCACTTACCCTCCTGAGCAGTTGGTTGTTGTTGACTTTACTCATAGACAAGCATTGCGTTAGCCTATAGACAGGCGTTGCCGCAGCTTCACACTAAGCAAATAAGGTTACTCTCACACTCATGCAACGCACACCTCTCGGTGGGTTGCTACATGCTTCATATCCCTAATCCACATGACTAAGTATGCGATACCCAAGCAATCTCACTAAGTGTTGCAATGAAAGTAAAGATGCTAAGCAAACAAGATGGAGATGGAGTCGAAGGAGACAGAGAAATGCATTGAAAACAAATTGTATTAATTCCTTAATCACAAAATGCCATACAATACAATATAAGAAAAGAAAGGAAAATGAAATGACCAGCTGGAAGCAAAGACTTGCTTCCAGCGGATGTGCGTCAAGGCTGCCGGTGGTGCCATGGATGGACAGTGGAGCTGAGACTCTCGAGATCTAGCTCCGGTCGAAGGCTCTGGTCGTCACTCGGAATGGATGAAGGAGGTGAAGAACTCTCATGCGTCTTCTCACGTATTTTGTCTGAATCACAAGGAAAACCTTGGGCGAACCTCAGGCGGAAACCTTGGATAACTTGAAATTCTGCTCACGGCTTCTTTATATAGAGCCTGGATCGTCGACAACAATAATGGACTGTTCTGATTCTGACATTCGGCGCGTTAGTCCTTTTCTAAACCTCTGCTACTAACGGCGTGGTAGGTGAAATGTCAACATCGGCTTTTGATTTGCTCGAGGTAGATGCATTGATGCGTTCATTCCACCAACCTTGTGTTGATCCCATTAGTATGCCTTATCGCTTAGCCGCAATCATTCAGTGACCGCATTCGCTTAATACCACAACTCTACACGATGACTGCAATTGCTTGACGAGCACAATTCCTATGCGATGGACGCATGCGGCTGATTACCGCAACATTCATGCGTTGATCGAATGGGTTTGTCTTGCGATGGAGAGTTTCTTCGCATGCGGTCATCTATACGGTGGTCCGGTTTCCGCGTTTGCATCCACTTCCTGCATTAGTTACAAAAAATAAACAATTGAACGCATAATAACGTATAATAATGGGTTAGCTGAGATTCAACATGTTGATCACCGCAAGCTCATTTTCTCGTGAATTCCTAGCATAATTGCCGCATATTCTGCTTAACAACCTTCATAATTCTAAGTAAAAGGCCTAAGATGACATGCATTTCTGCATGTCATCATGCACGCCTTCTACTAAACGACGAGCATCACATGCTCCCACTAAGATCGTCGACCTCTAGCACCTACACGATCACGTAACCAATGCTACACGATATGGTAAACGATTTACATCATCATTTAGCATTAGCTAAACGATCGATTAGAAAATACACACGATCGTCTATAAAAAATCTAAACGATCGCTTAGTATAATCCTTACAATCGTTTACCTGAGGCGACATGATCCGATCAATGCTTGATCTTCTTCTTCGTTGAGAACAGCATCGCCATGCGCCGAAGCTTCATCACGAACGACTCGACGAACTCGAACTTTTCGAATTACAGACTCGATTGCAAAGTTAATTTCGCCCAAAATCGCAGGGGCCCTTATAATTAACACTTTGTAATAATGAAAGCTTTAGAAAAAAAGGTAATTTAAACCCGAAATATTCATCAATTCATCCACAAATACAGAAAACAGTTAACTACATATGCAGAAACCCATTGTGACTGTAAAAACCGTTCGATTCAGATCTGTAATTTGGAATATCAGAGAACCTGGCTCTGATACCAATTAAAGGAAATCGAATCTGAGATTTCCATGAGCAACGGAACAAGACTATTCCAAATTATAATCATGAATCAACAAATCATTTACAATCGACTTCAATACAAGCAGTTATACAATTTACAGAGAAATTACAACATGAAACAATAAATGTACAGAGGGAAAAACTGTACTAACAAAGGAAGAACCATCTCCACGCTCCGATGCGCACTCTGATCGATCACAACAACCACAAGCACCCGATCCACACGACTGCAACACCGCAAGAACACAGCACGAACACTTCGTGCTCGTCTTCAACGATCTCCTCCGCAACAGTGAATGGACTCCGCAACACCACAAACAGCCTCTGAAAAACCTCGATGGTGTCGAGTTGAGTCTGACACCACTAACAAGGCGAACTTGGTATTCTCGATGTGAGAATCCACAGGGTGGGCTCTATTCGGACATGGTGTGAGGCAGATGAACGAAGGAAAGAACGATCGCGTACACGACTGGGTAAGTGGGAGAAGTCAGAGACCTATCGTATAAGTCGATGCCCAATCGTTTAGATAAAACTATGCGATCGTCTAGCAAAAGCTATGCGATTGTTTAGTTCTATCGTTTAGCTCGGTCGATTGTACACGATCGTTTACCTTGGGCCAGTGATCGTCTAGCAAAGCTATGCGATTGTTTAGTAAATATTACGCGATCGTTTAGCTAGCACCTGCACGATCGTTTAGCTCGCCCAACCGTCGTTTAGTAAATCTGTATTTACTTCACGACTTCCATGAGTTTCTTTTTGCCGGAGAGAAAACTCAAATCTTTTCAAACTTTTTTTTTAAAAACTTCTGTAAAAAACTCTTTTTCAAAATAAGAAACCAATTTCCTTTTAAACTCACAGTTACCATGATCAATAACCACCCACTACATTTGGTTATTTAAAAGAAAAAATATTAATTATCTAATAATTAATATTATTATAAATATAAATGATAACCAACTTATCATACTATATTTAGAACCTATAGTTTTAATATTTCATCTCATGAAACATATAAACCATAGTTCTTTTTCTATTCCATGATATTTAATGTAAATCTCATTTACATCATCCTCCACTAGATGTATCTCATACATCATACCGATTATATCATATATAATTAAAATACCTCTTGTCAATTTGAACATTTCAAATCAACACTAAGAACTGATCCTTCAACATGAATCCAAGCTACCAAGGGGACCTCATGGATCTATAGATCTGAAGCTCCAATGGTACGTGAATAACTGACTAAACTCTTTAGTCACGGGATCCACCATCCGTTAACTGCTAGGCACTACATTAAAGACCGACAACTGAACTTTCCTCACTACAAATATATTATGTATCCATCTTAACCAATCAGCAGTGCGACAATCGTTCATAGATCGCTCGTAAGTACAGCTGGGCCAACTGTTATGCCCATGTAGTTACATTTGTCTCCTTAAGTATCACTGATCCCTCTACTGAACATAAATCATAGTCCTACTATGACTGAGTCTTCTCTTCCAAAGAGAAGCTATGGCCACTATGTTCAAGCTCCGAAATCAGCCCTTAAGGGAGCAATCTCTCTACTTATCCTGCTTCAGGAAAGGAGTGAATTCCATATTGTGAATTGAGTTCCTAGCTCCCAAATCAGACAAGTCCCCAAAAAGGTAAGCATGTTGAGTTGGCAATCTGGCCACTTTCATCCATACTAATCAAAAAACCGCCCTCAAAGGCAGGAGTTCACAAAACACTCAGGATTGAGGTCGTGTCACCTATGGTCATTTAGGTGAGATGTAAGTCTCTACTATCAACGGCGTTATATACAGAGTCTAGTCATGTCGTGGTCCAGGTCTTATACAAACTCTTTGTATAGGACACCTCCGCTCCACGTCTCCACATGAATGGTCAGGATCAACCATCTGTAGTAGTTTACAACACTTGCAAACCTCTACAAAGCGGGTCGTATCCGTAATGTCACCAGGATCAGGTATCCCACCTTAATTCTTAAGGCATGATCCACTTGTATATCACGTATACATGCTTAAGTTCACATAAGATAACCAAGAAGCTTTGTTTATTGGATACGAGTAAATGCCAGAATTAAATAACACTTATTTTATTCATTGAACAATGTGCATCTTTACGAAACAACGAGACTCCGGGAGAATTAGGACACCAATCTCAATAATCTCCCACTTGTCCTAATGACTCGAGAGACTAATGTACAATACAATATAAAACTGTACAATATACAATAAACTAGGGCATACCCCAGTATCATCTCCCACTTGCCCTAGACAAGATGCCGCATGTCCCGTAGGCCCAGACTCTCCAGGTGACCCTCAAACACTTTAGTCATGAGGGCCTTTGTAAAAGGATCAGCAACGTTGTGCTTCGATGCGATCTGCTCAACTATTACATCACCACGATGCACAATCTCCCTGATCAGGTGATATTTCTGTTCTATGTGCTTACCTCGACGATGACTCCAAGACTCCTTCGAATTTGCCATGGCCTTGCTATTATCATAATAAAGAGTGATAAGCAAATCCATATATGGAATAACTTCCAAATCTGTAAGGAACTTCCTCAACCAAACAGCCTCTTTAGCTGCATCACAAGCCGTTACGTATTCGGCTTCCATAGTGGAGTCCGTGATGCATCCTTGCTTGATGCTTCGCCAAACTACAACCCCTCCATTCAGAGTAAACATTGATTCCGATGTCGATTTGCGAGAATCTCGATCGGTCTGAAAGTCAGAGTTCATGTATCTTGTAAGGATCAGATCCTTATCTCCATACATAAGCATGTAGTCCCTTATTCTCCGAAGATACTTGAGGATCGTCTTGACCGCCGTTCAGTCATCAAATCCTGAATTGGACTGATATCGACTGACAATCCCTACTGCATAGCAAATGTTGGGTCTGGTACACAACATAACATAGACGATGTACTCGATCGTTTAGATAATGGAAGCCTATCGCATAGACTTTGTTACTCGATCGTGTAGCAACAATCAACGAGAACTATCATATAGTCAACTCTTAACGACCGTGTATGCTCTCAACGGCTACCGCTTAGTAAAAACTATTTTTACTTGATAGCCTCTTTCGTGAGATTTTTTTCGAATGATTCGACTTCTAATTTTAGGAAACAATTTTCCTTTTATCTCATGGTTACCATAAAACTTCCAATAACCTCCCACTCAAACGGTTATTAGAAAAAAAGAATTAATTATCATATAATTAATATATTATAAATAAATATGATAACCAACTTATCATATTATATTTATAATCTATAGTTTTAATATTTCATCATATGAAACATATAAACCATAGTTTTTTTTTTCTATTTTATGGTACTTAATATAAATCATATTTATATTAATTCATCCAATTAATGTATCTAATACATCACACCAATTATATCATATATAATTGAATTTCCTCTTGTTAATTTGAACACTTCAAACTAACCCAAAATCTAATTATCAACTTGAACCCATTGAGCTACCAAGGGGACCTCATGGACCTGTAGCTTGAAGCTCCAATGGTGCGTGAATAACTGACTAACCTCTTTAGTCACGAGATCCACCATCTGTTAACTGCTGGGCACTCCACTAAAGACCGAAAGCTGCACTCTTCTCACTACAGATATATTTATATTTCCATATGACCAATCAACAGTGCGATAACCCTTCACAAATCGCTCGTAAGTACAACTGGACCAATTTACCGTTTTGCCCTTGTAGTTACATCTAACTCCTTAAGTACCACTGATTCTTCTAATGAACAATAAGTCATAGTCCTACTATGGCTGAGTCCTCTTTTCCAAGGAGAGGGTGAAGCCACTATGTTCAAGACCTGAAATTAGCTCTTAAGGGAGCAATTTATCTACTTACCTCTGCTTCGGGGAAGGAATGAATTTCGTCTTGTGTAGCAGAGTTCCTACCTCCCCAATCAGACAAATCCCCAAAAAGGTAGGCTTATTGAGTTGGCAATCTTGCCACTCTCACCCATACTAATCAAATAACCGCCCTCATAGGCAGGAGTTCCCAACCCACTTAGGATTAATGTCATGTTACCTATGGTCATTTTATTGAAATGTAAGTCTCAATTATCAACGGCGTTATATAAAGAGACTAATCATCTCGTGGTCCGGTCTTATACAAACTCATTGTATAGGACACCCTCGCTCGCATGTCTCCGCATGAATGATCAGGATTAGACCATTTATAGCGCTTTACAACACTTGTAAATATCTAAAATGTTTACAAACTACGAGACCACCGAGAGAATTAGGACACCAATCCCAACATCACTAGGATAAGGTATTCCTCCTTTATCCTTATACTACAGACCATTTAGGTTATTACTTAAGGCATGATCCACTTGTATGTCTCACATACATGCTTAAGTTACATGAAATAACCAAGGATCTTAGTTTGTTGGATTTGAGTAAATGCATATAAAATAACATTTATTTTATTAATAACAATGTGTACAAAATATTTACAAACTACTAGACCATCGGAAATATTAGGACACCAATAACACCAATGAATTTACATAAGACCATATCACAAAATAGTCACTTTTACTTTATAACACCATTTACTGTTAAGACTGACTATTTCAATTCGATGACCTAAGTAACTGATGGCGGGAAATTGGAAGTCAATTTTACTTGACAACCAAAACCCCTTGGATGTGGTATGCGATGCATGTTCCTAAGATATGCGTTGATACTCATAAGTTGATGGTCATGCGTTGGAATGAAAAATGTGTTAACGAATGTATGCGATGACCATGCGTCTTGCCACAAGTTTTTTTGCGTTCACGCCAAGTATAACATGGATGCAAGTTTCTCGAGATCCAAGGTCGAACACAGGGACTTGTAGCTATATGTTTGCGGTGATGTGCATGCGGCGGTTTAAATAAAAGAATGGAGGGGATGTTGCTAAGTTAATCCTACTCCTACTCCTATCTAACAGACAACACAATGAGAATATGCATGAAAGATAGAGATGCGACAAACCTTAACCTAGAATAAATGTATGGGAAAATAGATAAAATGCGAAGATGAATTCATTTCAATACTTAAGAGTGACCGCAAGGGCAACCCTAGTCAACGCAAACTAATACGATCATGCAACACTCATACAATAGTAAACCACCTCTCGGTGCAAATGCTACAGCTTCTAATGCTAGAACGCATGCGATGTATGTGTAGAGGTGTCTATAGGGCCTACACATAAGCCTCTAATTCTTGTCTATGTGATGATACACAAACAAGATGACCACATATCATTATTCCTATTCCTAGTGTGCATGCGATGCAGTGTTGAAAAACAGAGCTTATCTCTAAGTCCCTATCTCTTGCTTATGCCAATCTAATCTCACTCTCTCGAGTCTAGATTCTAACCTAGCTCTCTCGAGTCATTAGGTTCTTTCTTTAGACTCTCTCTCGAGTATCTCTAAAGGGGTCTTGGGCACAACATAAAGCAAGACAAACGCATGAACTTGGTTGATGCAATATTGTTACTATCCCTAGTGAACAACACAAACCTTGCTTAATGCATCTAACCAGTTACTCTCTCGAGCAATTGATTGTTGCTGACTTTACTCATAGACAAGCAATGCGTTAACCTATAGACAGGCATTGTCGCAGCTCCACACTAAGAAAATAAGGTTTTCTCACACACTCACGCAACGCACACCTCTCGGTGGTTTGCTACATGCTTCATATCCTTAATCCACATGACTAAGTATGCAATACCAAAGCAATCCCACTAAGTGTTGCAATGAACGGAAAGATGCTAAGCAAGAAGATGGAGATGGAGTCGAAGGAATAGAGTAATGCATTGAAAACAGATTGTATTAATTCTTTAATTCAAAATGTCATAGAATACAATATAGGAAAAGAAAGGAAAAAAAAATGACCGGCTGGAAGCAAAACTTTGCTTTTAGCGGATGTGCATCAAGGCTGCTGGTGGTGCCATGGATGGGCGGAGGAGCTAACTCTCTCGAGATCTAGCTCCGATCGAAGGCTCCGGTCGTCACTCGGAATGGATGAAGGAGGTGAAGAACTCTCAAGGGTCTTCTCACGCGTTTTTCTGGATTGCAAGGATCCACCATAGGCGAACCTCAGGCGAAAACCTTGGATAAAATGAATTTCAGCTCATCGGCTTCTATTTATAGAGCTTGGATTGCCGATAACATTAATTGGATTGCTCTGAGTCTGACATTCGACGCGTTCGTCCTTTCTGAACCTCTGCCACTAACGGCATGGTAGGTGAAATGTCAACATCATCTTTGGATTTTCTCGAGGTAGATGCGTTGATGCGTTCATTTTACCTACCTTGCATTGATCCCATTAGTTTGCATTGTCGCGCAGCCACAATCATTCAATGACTGCATTCGCTTAATACCGCAACTCTACACGATGACCGCATTTGCTTGACGAGCGCAACTTCTATGCGATGGACGCATACGGTTGATTACCGTAACATCCATACGTTAATAGATGTGTTTGCCTTTGCGATGGAGTGTTTCTCTGCATGCGGTCGTCTATGCGGTGGTCCGATTTCTGCGTTTGTGTTCATTTCCTGCATTAGCTACAAAGATAGAACATTGAACGCATAATTAACGCAAAATAACAGGTTAGCTGAGATTCGACATGCTGATCGACGCAAACTCATATTCTCGTGAATTCCTATCATGATCGACACATATTCTGCCTAACAACTTTCATAATTCTAAGTAAAAGGCCTAAGATGACATGCATTTCTGCATGTCATCACACCCCTAAACTTAAAATCATGCTTGTCCTCAAGCATGCGTTATACTCAAGAAATTCTAACTCACCTTCATGCTTTCCTTTGCGATGACCATCTTCTCAGAATATAATTTACACACACCTTTGACCATCATCGCAATGCTCTCCTCCGTTTGGCTGCTTCTTCAAAAAGATCTTGTCTCCGTTAAATCCAGCAAGCCTTTGCTGAAAAACTTTTTATTCATTCACTGCAATTTTGTGTTTAGCTTTTGAGAATGTTTTCATTCAAAAATACTTCAAAACTTTGCGATGGCTTATTCAAAAGTAGCGTTGAACTTGGTTACGCCCTTTGTTTTGGCTTACCCCCACGTGTGTCATGTGGGCATCCATCTTCGGTTGCATTCCATATTCAACCCAACTCTTGTCTCTTTTGATTTGGCTTGCGCCGGACAGAGGAGTTGTACTAATGCGTTGATCCTGGCGACTTGCCTTCGTTTTGGCTTGCCCTCACGTGTGTCATGTGGGCATCCAACTACGAGCAAGTGCCTTTCACAACTTAACTCTTATCAACATGGGTTTCCCCATTGTGTTGACAGTAGAGTTATTATTCTCAAAAGCTCGCTTCAACTTTTTTTTTTCAAATGATCGTAATATAATGAACGCAATTCTCCGAGACCACTGCCACCCCCAAACTTAGAGTTGGCAGCATTCTCACCACAAAGCTAAAAACAAAATTACAAGAATGCGGTAATAAATGTTTGAATGAAGGTTTGCACAGAATAAAACTTAAGACTTTCAAAATTTGAAGAGGCTATTTAAAGTAAAGAATGCCTTGCGTTGATTAGTTAGAGAATGCGGTGAACTATACGTACCATCATAGAAACATCGCAAAACAACACAATCGGGAAAAAGAGAATTTTCAAAAGGATAAGGCATATAAGATAACAAGAAAAGACCTTAGGCGGAACAACGCATGCGCTCATGCGTTGGAATCCACGCGATTGAAGCCATGCGTTGAAGGGTGAAAGGAATTCTTTCGTTGAACTACGAACCGAGGAGACTTATTGTTGCACCTGCAAGAGCAAACGTACCACAACCAAGGAAACAACCATATATCCAAAATAACAATGAAAATAAAATAAAATAAAGAACCTATACTAAGAAAGAAAGTTAAAGATAGAGTAGAAGACGTCCCTAGAAAAGTAGGAGTGTTGTCACCGCAATGAGTCTTTCATGCAGGAGATGACTCTCAACTGCTTGGGTCAAGCTGCCCTGACCATTGGAACTTCCGGCAATTGTTGGGCACATGTTGGCCACCATGAGCTTAGAATTACCTTCAGCTCTTTTGCAACTGATTTCCCTTTTACCTTGGTGTCAACATTGGCTTTCAGCGCATCGCCTACACTTCAATATTGTTTGCAACCTGGTCGCACAAGCTGCAATATTCCCAAGATAAAAAGTTTGCTCACAGAGACACAAAACTTAACAAACATTTAGCTGCCAAGTCCCCGACAACGGTGTCAAAAACTTGATGGCGGGAAATTGGAAGTCAATTTTACTCGACAACCAAAACCCCTTGGAAGCAGTATGCGATGCATGTTCCTAAGATATGTGTTGATAGTCATGCGTCGATGGTCATGAGTTGGAATGAAAAATGTGTTAATGAATGTATGCGATGACCATGCATCCTGCCATAAGTTTTCTTGTGTTCACGCCAAGTATAACATGGATGCAAGTTTCTCGGGTAATCCGAGGTTGAACACAGGGACTTGTAGCTATATGTTTGCGGTGATGTGCATGCGGCAGTTTAAATAAAAGAATGGAGGGGATGTTGCTAAGTTAATCCTACTCCTACTCTTATCTAACAAACAACACAATGGGAATATGCATGAAAGGTAGAGATGCGACAAACCTTGATCTGGAATAAATGTATGGGAAAATAGATAAAATACGGAGATGAATTCATTGCAATACTTAAGAGTGACCGGAAGGGCAACCCTAGTCAACACAAACTAATGCGATCATGCAACACTCATACAATAGTAAACCATCTCTCGGTGCGAATGCTACAGCTTCTAATGCTAGAACGCATGCGATGTATGTTTAGAGGTGTCTATAGGGCCTACAAATAAGCCTCTAATTCTTGTCTATGCGATGATACACAAACAAGGCGACCACATATCATCATTCCTATTCCTAGTGTGCATGCGATGTAGGGTTGACAAACAGAGCTTATCTCTAAGTCCCTATCTCTTGCTTATGCCAATCTAATCTCGCTCTCTCGAGTCTAGATTCTAACTTAGCTCTCTTGAGTCATTAGGTTCTTTCTTTAGACTCTCTGTCGAGTATCTCTAAAGGGGTCTTGGGCACAACATAAAGCAAGACAAATGCATGAACTTGGTTGACGCAATATTGTTACTATCCCTAGTGAACAACACAAACCTTGCTTAATGCGTCTAACCAGTTACTCTTTCGAGCAATTGATTGTTGCTGACTTTATCATAGACAAGCAATGTGTTAGCCTATAGATAGGCGTTGCCGCAACTCCACACTAAGCAAATAAGGTTTTCTCACACACTCACGCAACGCATACCTCTCGGTGGTTTGCTACATGCTTCATATCCCTAATCCACATGACTAAATATGCAATACCCAAGCAATCCCACTAAGTGTTGCAATGAACGTAAAGATGCTAAGCAAGAAGATAGAGATGGAGTCGAAGGAACAAAGTAATGCGTTGAAAACAGATTGTATTAATTCCTTAATTCAAAATGTCATAGAATACAATATAGGAAAAGAAAGGAAAAAAAATGACCGGCTAGAAGAAAAAATTTGCTTCCAGCGGATGTGCGTCAAGGCTGCCGATGGTGCCATGGATGGGCGGAGGAGCTAACTTTCTCGAGATCTAACTCCAGTCGAAGGCTCTGGTCGTCACTCGGAATGGATGAAGGAGGTGAAGAACTCTCAAGCGTCTTCTCACGTGTTTGTCTGGATCGCAAGGATCCACCATAGGCGAACCTCAGGTGAAAACCTTGGATAAAATGAATTTCAGCTCATCGGCTTCTACTTATAGAGCTTGGCGCGCGATAACATTAATTGGACTGCTCTGAGTCTGACGTTCGACGCGTTCATCCTTTCTGAACCTCTGCCACTAACGGCATGGTAGGTGAAATGTCAACATCATCTTCGGATTTTCTCGAGGTACATGTGTTGATGCGTTCGTTCCACCTACCTTGCGTTGATCCCATTAGTTTGCATTGTCGCGCAGCCGCAATCATTCAATGAATGCATTCGCTTAATACCACAACTCTACACGATGATCGCATTCGCTTAACGAGCGCAACTCCCATGCGATTGACACATACGGCTGATTACTGCAACATCCATACGTTGATCGATGTGTTTGCATTTGCCTTTGCGATGGAGTGTTTCTCTGCATGCAGTCGTCTATGCGGTGGTCCAGTTTCCGCGTTTGCATTCATTTCCTGCATTAGCTACAAAGACAGAACATTGAACACATAATTAACGCAAAATAATGGGTTAGCTGAGATTCGACATACTGATCAACGCAAACTCATATTCTCGTGAATTCCTATCATGATCGATGCATATTCTACCTAACAACCTTCATAATTCTAAGTAAAAAGCCTAAGATGACATGCATTTCTGCATGTCATCATACCTTCAAACTTAAAATCATGTTTGTCCTCAAGCATGCGGTATACTCAAGAAATTCTAACTCACCTTCATGCTTTCCTTTGTGATGACCATCTTCTCAGAATATAATTTACACACACCTTTGACCATCATCGCAATGCTCTCCTCCACTTGGCTGCTTCTTCAAAAAGATCTTGTCTCCGTTAAATCCGGCAAGCCTTTGCTCAAAAACTTTTTATTCATTTACCAAACTCTCTTGAACTCTGAATTCCCTCGAAATTTCTCACATATTTGGTTCCCACAATTCGTTCTAAGGCCGGAGAATAGAAGGAAAGACTGTAATGATGGTTCATGAAGCGTTCGGGATCCAAATTACACAATGGATCTCTTCAATTTTGGGTGACAACAAAGGTTGTATTCTGAAACCTTTTTTTTTAAGTTTATTATGAAAATGCATGCTTTAATCCTAAAATTAATGTAGTTAGAGTGCTTAAGATCTAAATTTCTTCCACATGCTTGTAGTTTACTATTACAACTAGTATCAGAGTATGATTTAAGCACTCAATTTGCATTAATTTTGTTTTGGTGGGTGTTAATTCATGTGATGAATGTTGAGGTAGTTGAAATGGATATATTATGGTATTGGCATCTAGTTTTACCTTCAATTTTGTTGTAATTGTTGTAATTGACTCCTTATTTATGGGCTTTAATGTGTGAAGAAGGGTCTGTAAATTTACTAGAGTCATTAGACTTGAAATTATGTTGTAATTGGAAGAAATTGAAGCAAGATGTAGTAGGAAAAGTAGTTGGAAGCTATTTCTGTCATTCTTTAGCAAGCCCAGAAATGCACATGCGAGAAGCAGTGGTTCAGTTGGACTGGTTTGGCCTAGTTTAGCCCATTCCGATATGGTTCAGCCTGTTTTGGTGCTTTGGAGGTTTAGTTCAAGGATTTTTTAGTTTGTTCGGACCGGTTTGAAGTGTTCAAGAGTGGTTTGGAGCTAATTTTGAATTATTATTGTAATAATTTAGTTGTTTACTTGCTTAGGATGCCAAAGTCGGTCCACTTCAGTGTATGTTTAATTAATTATGCATTATGAATGTATGTTTTAATTAAATCAAATTTTCTTGTGGATAAAGTATGCCATGTAGATTTAAAATCCCACCATAGGAAAGCATGTTGCATGTATTGAAAGTATGTTATAAGTGTTATAATATATAGTATGCATCTGTAGGATTTCATGAGATTTATTATAAGTTGTTATATTAAATTATGAAATGTATGATGTTAGTAATGGATTAATTCTAAGTTATAATTGTTATAAAAAAACAATAAGACTTTTAAAATCTTTAACATAGATAAATGCATGCTCACGTAGGGTTGACAAATGTCAACTTATTTTAATAATTAAAACAGGTCGTTATCTTGTAAAACTTCGGTTACAAACTCACTCGGAAGAGATCCTGTCTAAGCTGAAGATACTTAAGTTGACGGTTTATGGAACACCTACTACCTGGGGATCGAGCCGATTCTTAAGTTATGTTAACTCGATTTTATGAGCATGTGTGATCGATGTGAGGTTATAAAAGGTTTATCACTTAGGCATTGTAGGTTAAATCCAATATAGAGTTATACTCGGATAAACACCTATACCTAGGTTGTATTTAATTAGCCGAAATATACCTAAGTAAAAGTTTACCCAAACCATCTATAACACTTCAATGGGAGATTAATGATATATATGATATGTTATTTTTAGCTCTCATATCCCTAGGAGTTCAAACCTTGAGATTCATGCTCGTATTTGTGTCATTTTTAGGTGACCACTCCATTTAGAAAGTGTTTGATGGGTCAATAGCAAGGTGAATAGGGGAAGTTGTTCATAGTAAGTGGGAGAAGGAAATATGTCAACACATCCTACGGTTCCTCCATTAGGTTGCACCGTGAGATTCCCATGTTCTGTCTGTGTGTCATTTTAGTACAACCACCCATTCGAAGGGTTATGACTTGGGGATCTGAACAACGCAAACTCCATAAATGGATAGGGTCTCTTAGGTCCGTCTTTAGCATTGTTTGTTCCTCGATAGCTTGTTGATACCGATCTCTGGGATCTGAAAATGGCGGGTTACACTTACAAGAATTACCAAGTGTTAGTAAGTTCTTAACCAAAAAGTAATAACTAAATTCTATAGAAATAAGAGTTATTGTGGTATTAGTATGTAGTAAAAAAATGGCTTGATTTAGTGAAGGAGTAATTGACTGCCCCTCGATAGCGGTTATTCTAACTCGCTGAAGTATCATTGCAAATTAATGAGATATAGGTATCTTATTACTTTTGTTAAAACTTGTTTGGATTTAAAAGCATTTCACTAATAGAACTTTAATTTTTCAGCATGTCTAACTTGATTATTCAACTACTCGCTTTGGATAAGTTTAACGGAGACAACTACTCAACATGGAAATCAATTATAAACACGATACTAGTAATTGATGACCTGAGATTCATTTTAACGGAGGAATGTCTTCCAATTACCAGCTGGGTAAGGGCAAGTGAAACCGAAATGTTTGGGATGCCTATTACAGGTGGGTAAGGGCAAGTGAAAAGGCCCAAGCCTATGTTTTAGCAAGCATATTTGATGTCTTGACTAAAAAACATGAGAGCATGGTCACCGCTAAGCGATCATGGATTCATTAATGGTGATGTTCGGACTGAAGGATCCATTGAAGGTCCTTGAGCAGAACATGGGATCGGACCCAAATCCATGATGTCTTGACTAAAAAACATGAGAGCATGGTCACCGCTAAGCGATCATGGATTCATTAATGGTGATGTTCGGGCTGAAGGATCCATTGAAGGTCCTTGAGCAGAACATGGGATCGGACCCAAATCCAAAATTTACATAACATAAATTTTACAGTAAATACATACAAATTAAGCATTTAAAAGATAATTGTAGCATGTTTTGAAACATAGATTACATAAGAGAAAATGGGTTTAAGAAACCTTACCCTTGAACAACCCTTCTTCACGAGATTCCTTATTCGAATCTTGTCACGTACAATCTCGAACCCTCTAACCGTCAATGAGGACACCACTACGAATGTTACCTCTGTATTCTATGGGTGAGAATCTAGAAATTTTATGGGCTCTGGCTATTTTGTAAGAGAGGGATTTTGAAAGTGATAAAAGGAAGTCATGGGATTTAGATTGTCTCAGAACTTTTTTGTGGATCTGTCTTCTTTTTGTGAAACCACACCAGGAAGAAGAAGAACTACTCTCCCCTACCCCACTATCACGTATTAGAGAGAAAAGAGGGACAGGGAGTTACAACTTCATCCCAAAAATGATTTTTAAAATAAAATAAAATAAAATTATTTATTTTCATAAATCAATTTAATATATATTTATATGATAACTACCTTATCATATAATATATATTAAACTATATGTTATATCAAATATAATACATAGCCTATAGTTTCTATATTGTATCAAATACAATATAACCTATAGTTTCTATTCTCTCATCAATGACGTTTAATATAAATTCATTTATATTAAAATTAATTATATGAATCAAATTCGTATAAATAATATTTTAATCATATTCAAATATTTATTTCCTCTCACATAAACTTTATATTATAATGTATCAAATACATTATAGTAATTATATCATATATAATTTGATTAAATTAATTACATCAGATATAATTAATTCCCTCAATTAATTTGAACAATTCAAATTAATCCAAAAATTGATTTTCATTCATTCCTGTTGAGCTATAGAGGGGACCTCATGGACCTGTAGCTTGAAGCTCCAATGGTATGTGAATAATTAATTAAACTCCTTTAATTAAATTAATCACCACCCGTTAACTGTCAGACACTCTACTGAAGACTGATAGTTGCACTCTTCGCACTACAGATATATTTTTGTGTCCATTGGATATAACCAGTCAATAGTACGATGACCTTTCACAAATTGCTCGTAAGCACAGTTGGGCCAAAAAAACCGTTTTGCCCCTGTAATTACATCTAACTCCTTAAATACCATAGATTCCTCTAATGAACAATAAATCATAGTCTACCTATGACTAAATACCTCTCAGGCTAGGAGAGGGTATGACGCCACATTGTTCAAGCCTAGGAATTAGCCCCCAGGGAGCAATTTATCTACTTACCCCGACGTTGGGGAATGAGTGAATTCCTTCTTGTGTAGTTGTGTTCCTAGCTCCCAATCAGACGAATCCCCAAAATTGTAGGTTTGTTGAGTCGACGATCTTGCCACTCTCACACATACAAATCAAAGGACTACCTTCATAGGCAGGAGCTCACAACTCACTCAGGATTCAGGTCATGTTACTATGGCCTTCTTGGTGGAATGTAAGTCTCTATTATGAACGACATTATATAATGGGACTAGTCATTTCGTGCTCCGGTCTGTTGGGGTTGATGCCCTAAATCTCGTAGGGTCCTATAGTTTGTAAATATTGTATGAACAAACTCTTTTTGTGATTACAAAATATATGATATTTTATTCACCTTGTCTATGAAATATGTGGTATTTTAGTTGCATTAACCACAAACCAATAAACTAACATCCAAGGTTATCTTTGTAACTTAAACATGTATGTGGAGACATACGGGTGGATCATATTTAATAGTTAACCTAAATGGTTTGTAGTATATGGATAAGGCTGGGTACCTTATCCTAGTGACACTAAGAGTATGACCCGCTTTGTAGGTGTTACAATTGTTGTAAAGTGCTACAAATGATCTGATTTTGATTGTTCATGTATTAGATATGCGAGCGGGGATATTCTATACAAAGGAGTTTGTATAAGACCAGACCACGAAATGTTTAGTCTCATTATATAACACCATTCATAATAGAGACATACATTTCACCAGGATGACCATAAGTAACATGACATGAATCCTGAGTGAGTTGTGAACTCCTGTCTATGAGGGCGATTCTTTAATTTGTATGGGTGAGAGTGGCCAGATCGCCAACTCAACAAGCCTAACATTTTGGGGATTCATCTGATTGGGGAGCTAGGAACACAACTACACAAGATGGAATTCACTCCTTCCCCGAAGCAGGGGTAAATAGATGAATTGCTCCCTTAAGGGCTAATTCTGGTTCTTGAACAATGTGGCACCACATCCTCTCCTTGCCCGAGAGAGGTTTAGTCATAGTAAGACTATGATCTATTGTAGAGGGATCAATGGTACTTAAGGAGTTAGATATAACTATAGTAGCAAAACGGTGATTTGGCCTAGCTGTACTTACGAGAAATTTGTGAAAGGTCATCGTACTGTTGATTGGTTATATTCAATGGACACGAAAATATATCTGTAGTGCGAAGAGTGCAATTGTTGGTCTTTAGTGAAGTGTCGACAGTTAACGGATGGTGAATAATGTGATTAAAGAGTTTAATTAATTATTCATGTACCATTGGAGCTTCAAGCTACATATCCATGAGGTCCCCTTGGTAGCTCGAAAGGATTTAGTTGAGAATCAGTTTTTAGATTAATTTGAATTGTTCAAATTAATAGAGGGATTTAATTATATAATATAGTTAAATTTTAATTATATATGATATAATTGTCATAATGTATTCGATACATTATAGCTTAATGGGAGGAAATAAAGATTTGAATGAGATTCAAACATATTTTCTATGAATGGGATTTATAGTTGTTAAATTTAATATAAATGAGATTTATATTAAATGTCATAAAATAGAGAAAAAAAATTATAATTTATATTGTATGTGATACAATATTAAAACTATAGGTTATGTGTTATATTTGATATAATATATAATTTAATATAAATATAATATGATAAATTAGTTATCATATTTATTTATATTATATTATTATTATTTTGAATAATAAGGAAGGGAGTTATAACTTTCTTCTGAAGGAACTCTTATTCAAGAGAACCAGTAAGTGGAAGCAAGATCTTTCCAAGCCCATTGTGAAAGAATTAAACGCATCACAAACATACAGAACAGTTATGCATCTTTGAACAAATCACAACATGCTTTCTTAATCAAATACAAAAGGAATGAGAGACATACCTTTGAAGAACACTTCTTATGTGAATCTCTCGCTCTCGTGAGGAATTGGACAACAACCTCTCGCTATCGTTCAGATCGCTTGGCCAATTGTCTAGTAATCATGAACTGTCTGATCTATGCATAGCAACCCTTCGACAACCACTCGACAACCTTGGTATTCTGGGAGTGAGAATACAGAAGGTGTAGGCTCTGTGTGAATTTGGTAGAGGGATGGAGGAAGGAAATAACCGAACTACATGATCAAGCAAGTGGGAGAAGGTTCTGTCTATCACGTAGACTGAGAATGCTTGATCGTTTAGTAAATCTCGCTCTACATGATCGTTTAGTAAATCTTGCTAGATCATTTACACGATTGTTTAGTCTCTCACACTATCGTTTAATCTCTTGCTAGAAGGCTATCGTGTAGTCTCTCGTGAGTAAACGATTAGTAATGCAACTAATGAAGCGATCTCATCACAAAATGAAAACTCTTTTCATTTTATACTTCAGTTATTCAAAACTGAAAATAACCTCCCACCTTCACGGTTAAAGGAGAAAATAACCAACCACAATTATCATATAATTGTTTAATTATAAGTAAATATAATAACCAACTTATCATATTATATTTATAACCTATAGTTTTAATATCACATCATATGTAATATTTAAACCATAGTTCTTTTCTCCTTTATTTAATATAAATCATATTTATATCAGTTTCTCCAATTAATGTATCTCATATATCATATCAATTATATCACATATAATTGAACCAATTTAATTATATCACATATAATCAAATTCCCTCTTGTTAATTTGAACACTTCAAACTAACCCAAAAACTTATTCTCAACTTGAACCCATTGAGCTACTAAGGGGACCTTATGGACTTGTAGCTTGAAGCTCCAACGGTACGTGAATAATTGACTAAACTCTTTAATTACGAAATCCACCATCCGTTAACTATCGGGCACTCAACTAAAGACCAACAGTTGCACTCTTCTCACTACAGATATATTTATGTGTCCATTGGATATAACCAATCAACAGTACGATAACCCTTCACAGATCGCTCGTAAGTATAGTTGGGCCAATTTACCATTTTGCCCTATAGTTACATCTAACTCCTTAAGTACCACTGATTCCTCTAATGAACAATACATCATAGTCCTACTATGAGTGAACACCTCTAGAGCCATGAGAAAGTGTGTAACGCCACATCGTTCAAGCCCCGAAATCAACCCTTAAGGGAGCAATCTATCTATTTGCCCCTGCTTTGGGGAAGAAGTGAACTCAAGATTAAGGTCATGTTACCTATGGTCATCCTAGTGAAATGAAAATCTCTGTCATGAATGACGTTATATAACAAGACTAAACATTTCGTGGTCCAATCTTATACAAACTCCTTTGTATTGGACACCCCCATTCGCATGTCTCCACATGAATGATTAGGATTAGACAATCTGTAGCATGTTACAACGCTTGTAACATCTACAAAGCGGGTCGTATCCGTAGTGTCACCAGGATAAGGTTTCCCTCCTTTATCCATATACTACAAACCATTTAGGTTATCACTTAAGGCATGATCCACTTGTATGTCTCCACATACGTGCTTAAGTTACAACGATAATCAGGAATCTTAGTTTATTGGTTTGTGGTTAATGCAACTAAAATATCTCATATTTCATAGATAACAATGAAGAAAATATCTCATATTACATTACAAGCATTTGTTCATACATGTGTTTACAAACTACAGAATCCTATGAGATTTAGGGCATCAACCCCAACACCTTCCCCATCTTTTCTCTCCACCCACTTTAGTGGGGTGGTTATTATTTTATGGCAAAAAGAATAAAAGAAATTTTTTTTTCTTCTTCATTAACGATTTTTACAATTTGGTTGAACGATTGAGTGAGATTTACAGAAAAGTTATGTGAGTTCTTGTGTGATACTTCTCAATCTTGTTCTTCATCCATCTTAAGAATTATCCCTCCTAACCAAAATAGTCAGAGCCCACCACTCTTGGGTTCTCACCCTGAGAATACCGAGGACTCCATTGTGGTTGTGTCTGGGTTTCTGTTCGAGGTTTCGTTGAAGAAGGTCTTCAAGAGGTTTGATACGTGAAGAAAGGTTCTTCGAAGGTGAAATTCTTTTAACCCTTTTTCTTATGTAGCATGTTGTAATTTATTTTAAATGCATATCACTTGTTTGTTTACTGTAAACTTAGTATTTGATAATTAATAAAACTTATATGATCTGTGTAACACCCCGCTCCAGATTACCCTCATAACCTGGATGGAATGGTGACTGCAGCAGTTACCAACCCTTTTGCTGGCACTTACTATCTATCTAACCTGTTAAATTTTGCTCAAACCCTGAATACGTACATATCATCAATATACGAACATATCAACTCAGAACTTAACACATTTACATTACAGGGTTTCGTAGCATTGTTCATACATGGATATTACAACTTAGTGAGCCCTCATCAAGAATACTATTCACTAGAAAGACACATGTGTACTAACTAGTACAGGTCTTCAATTACGCTTCCTTCAACCTGTTTCTTTGAGTGGCAGAGCAGTAGCAGAAAAGTCTTTTGGGAACTGACCGCTACCTAAAAGGAAAACATTTGAAAACATGAGCTAGAAGCCCATTGAGTGACTTAATAAAAACATAAATCTCATGCTTAAACTGAAAGCTCAAAAACATAATACTGTAACTAAAATATCCCAAGCAAACGTGTACAGAAAACCTTTAAAACTATTGTATCTGAAACCTGAATCTTAGTTGAGAATGAACATTCATCACTCTAATTCCCAATGCCAAGCCATGGCCAGATGAGACCCATACCTTGATCTGTTCATACTGAACTATGGCTAGGAGAGATCCCTACGTCGAACTCTTTAATTATACCGATGGACATCTCAAGCAACTTCCTTTAAACATAAACATTGATAAAAACTCTTAAACACCATTAAACATCATTATTCCCTAGTTAAGAACGAGCATACATCGCTCTAGCTCCCAACGTCTGTTATCGGCCAAAAGACCTATACTTGGGCCTCTCTTTGCTAGTATATGGCCTAGAAGAACCATACTTCGGCCTCTCATTCAGAACTACCTACGTGCACGTGGATTTTTCTATGTACCATCAACACCTTAGGTACATTTATTCAGATACCTTCTTTACCTTCAGTATCCGGCTCACTTAAGCTATCAAGTTCACGAAGAGCATTAAAAGAATTGTTCTCAAATATAGCATAGAAAACTCTTTAGGATACCTTCCCTACCTTCAGTATTCCTTTTCATTATGTTTAGGAATACCAGCGCATGTACTTTGACAACCCTAGGTATTTAAAACATAGTACATCAAGCTTCATTCAACCTTAGCTTTAACCTTAACGCATGCTTCATACTTTGTAAAATAAGTTGGCTTAAATCATGTTGAACTAGCTTGTAAAAACCACTAGCATGCGTTAGACATGGAAAACATACTTCGAGAACTCATACATTAGTAAACATCATGCGTTTATCATGCTTTCAATCATAGAAATAAGTTGTTTGGAATCCCATAAAATTTAGAATGAGAATAACTTTGCTCAATCCTTCGACGTCGTATTACTTACGTGCACGTGCTTATAACTGAGTACCATCATACCTTAGGTACTTAACTAAGATACCTTCTCATTTTCCTTCAGTATCCTTAGGATACCTTCTCATTGTCCTTCAGTATCCGTCGTATAACTAGTCATAAACATTTAGTTGAAAACTAAGGCTTAGTGCTCAAATCATCATACTAGTTCATCATGAAAATGGAGTTACTAAAACATGCTGACAGTATTTGGACAAGATAACATACTTAAATCATGTCAATTTCCATGGAAAACATGCTTTACTTAGCATGAGAAATAACTTCAAACATATGTTGCTTGACACTTCATATAAACACTTAGCATGAGAAATAATTTCAAAGAAATCATGGTTTCTAAATCATTAAAACATTAAATCATCACATAGTTACTCACAGCTCGTCAGGGCTCTTAACGGTTTATACGCCTCTCCTAGCTCTTCTTGGCCTGAAAGGACATAATTCTCGGTTAAATTCCTTAGAATTTTTAGCAGAATACCTCAACTAGTTCGTTTACAAATGGAACTTTCCTCAACAAAACAACATTGCTAGCGAGATAACCATTATGAGTGAATTCATCCTCATGAGCGAGATCAAGCATATCATTAGCAAAACTTCAACCTAGCGATACTCACCACACCAACGAGATTCAGCCCAAATTTCTAGCGAGATTTCCTTCTTGAGCGAGATCTTTAGCACAAAATTAGCGAGATTATCATCCTGAGCGAGATCCTCATCCTTCTTATCTCGCTCTCGCTCTCTACGTCGAGCTGTTTGCTTGTTCTTTCCAAGCAGATGTCTGCTTATGCACAGATTTCCTACTTCAACTTCAAAAATTCATAACTCAAAATACTGAACTCTTTTCAAGAAAGTTTCTTCTACAAACTTGTTTAGAATCAAGTTAGCAACATTATCTTAAAATTTCAGCTCAAAATTCTCCTTCATTTGATCTGGAGATTCAAACCTTCATTATTGGCCCTTCAAGCAGCTGCCTGCTTGTTTAACAATTTTCAGTTCAAACTTCAAAGATATATAACTCGATTTCCATGCATCATCTTAAAAAGTTTCATTCTATAAAGTTGTTTATAACTAAGTTAACAATATGGACTCAAAGCTTTAGCTCAAAATGCTTCGTAATTCATCCTGGAGCTTCAATTCTTCACTGATGGCCTAGATTCACCCGAGAAACGAACCCTTCGTCTTTATTTTGCCCCTCCGGCCTTATTCCGACGAGTTTTCCCTCCAGCAGCACACCACAGAAAATAGACACACAAAGCTTTTGAATGCTACTGGAGTACAGAAATAGCCTAATTGGTTTGTCTAAAACGACCTAATGAATTCGACCTTCTTGCTTATATCACCGCCCAAAATCCTGCATGAACCCTCCTTGTGCCACCTTGCCCACTATTGGAGATGAAGGGCTAGGATTTAGCAAATTTTATTTTGCTAACTGCACTCACCATATTACTTCAGCACTACACCTCATTAGATGGCATGGTCTCATCCATATGCTTATTATGCATTCCATCATCAAGCATGACCTTCCTTAGCCTAGCTGAGTTTTGTCCTACTTTTACACTTAGCTACCCAAGATCTTATTTCTTCTTGCTTCCATCTTCTAT
>NW_028326450.1:0-32000 GCF_027475165.1 Benincasa hispida
TAAAATTAATAAAAGAGTTTTGTGTACAATTAATTAAAAATGCGATAAAGTAAAGTAAAGCGGTAAAGATGCGATAATAAGGTAAATTGCGATAAAGTAAACCTAAGCTAAGATGATACAAGATACAGGTTTCATGATACAAGATACCGAGGTCAAGGCTGGCTGTGAAGCTTATACAAAGATCGTGTAATGCGGTGGCAAGTCTTATGTGCAGTGCAGAAATAGAAAAGATAACTAATATAAAAGCGCAAGTTCCTTAATTGCATTAAAGATATAAGTACTGTTCTGCTTTTCCCTTGGCGTACATCTCTCGGTGATCGGCCGCGTTCCCACATTTCTGTAGTGAAACAGGGACGAACGTAATGAACGCAAGGTTGCTTCCATCTCTGGAAGTACTACTCGCTTTAGTTAACGCATTCTTCTAACCTTCTCTCGACAGATCAGAATGACATCTTCACTTCTGCTCTCGCAGGTGAAGATGTTGTCTAGCATGCTTTAGCTAAACGCATTTACCTCTTTATCACATATTAAGTTACTCGTTTAATCCATATTAATTACCAAGGTTTTAAGAAAACTTCATGGAGAAATCGATAAACGAAGGAGCAGAAATAGACAGAGAAGTGGAAATGAAAACGATCAAGACATTCAATAAAATAATTTAGCGTCTGATACATGATTTGTGAATGAAGAGATTAAGAAGATGAAATACACTTGATGAAAATAGAGTTAGAAACAAATACAAATGAGCACCAACGTCTTAGCACCGATCTGGATAGAGATTTGCTTGCCGGTGTGGATGGATCGTGTGGAAAGATGAGCTTCCCTCTCAGGCTTGCTCAACCGGTAGCAGGGATCTAAACACAGAGCTTCACGCGGGGATCTGGCAAAATCGCACTGAGACTCACCTCTCGGTTGTGTCTCTTCTCTTCCCGGATTTCTTCGGATCAGTACTCAACTCAACCTCTCTCTCAATAATTCAGTTGCAATTAGCCTTCGTATTAATTATACCTGTATCAAGTATATCTTCTCTGAATTCTATGGGGGTATTTATAGGTGAAAAGCTTTGACTCTTGGCTTGTGGACCCCACTTCTTGTTATGGAAATTCCAAAGATGGAGGAATAAACATTCTTTCTATTATGCAATCAGACCGTCAAATCTGCACAACGGTTAGTTGTACACGTGTCACAATCTTCCACGTTTGCGTTGCTCAGCTGCATCTTTTGATCGGTTACTCGCATGCGGTGTTGTTTTTATTACCGCATGTGGTTGACATTTAGCTCGGGATTGACTGTCGCATTGCGCCGTCATTGCGTTAATCGTCTCTTCATTATTGATTGACGGATGCAATGTGACAGAGATGTGTTGTTCAGTCTCTCATTGAGCCTTGATCGCAAGCGGTGACTTGGTTTCCTGCAAAACATAGTAGAAATATCCTCTTCTACCATCTTGATGATGTTAGTGGGTGTAATTGCGATAATTTATATTTATTGTATTTCTGAGCTAATTTTCATACAATCGACGCATATTCCTTCACTTTTGGCTGTAATATCTAAATAAGGCAGCATAAATAACTTGTATTTCTACAAGTTATCACACCCCCAAATTTAGATATATGTTTGTCCTCAAGCATATCTTCTACTAAGGCAATAATGCTAAATTCCTCTCCTATATTTTTGCGTCGATTGGCTGCTCCGAATGTTACACTTAGGCACATTTCTTAACAATGCAATTTCCTTCTATCCTTACTAATTCTTAACAAAGCCCTACTTTATTCTTCTAAATAACAAATTTCTGCTCAAAGATGCTTTTCTAGTTTTTTTTTTTTTTTTAAATAGAATGTTTATCTCTTCTTTATCAAAACAACTTGATATGTCTATATGCGGTGGTCAAACTTTGCGTAATTTATTAAAGACTGTTGGTCATGGTTACACCCTTCGTTTTGGTTTGTTCCCACGGGTGTCATGCGAACATCCAACTACAGTTGTGTGCCAATTTCAACTTTAACTCATGATATTCAGAGGAGTTGTCTCTTGCATTCTTTTATCTTTTTTTTTTTTTTGCATTTTTTCTATTTTCATACTGCGTTGCTCTTGGAAACCCACCTTCGTTTTGGCTTGCTCCTACAGGTGTCATACGAACATCCAACTACGAGCAAGCTTCTTTCACAACTAAACTCTTATCAGATTGGGAACATTTTTTTGAGGTTTTCCCTTGTGCTGACATTGGAGTTTTGTATAAACCATTTTTTTTTTTTTTAAATATGAATGCATTTTCTTGAAGATCGCATATTCTTGATCTTATCTGCTCAGACCTTCCCCACCTCCAAATTTAAAGATGAACAAGGTCCTCATTGCGTTGTTTGGATAGACTAGACAAACACTTAGAATAAAAATTTCAAAAAGAAGGTTTGAGCAGAACTTTGAAAGATAAAAGGTAAAGTACTGCTAAACTAAGAATTAACTAAGTCAGAATTTACAAGGTATGGGAAATGTTTCTAAGTATAAACATATTATACATCATGGCAACGCAACGAATAATGCAAAAAAATAAAAGGTCAGAACATCGCAAATATTGTCAAAGGATGATAAAGAGAGAGGCACAGGCAAAAAGGAGTGAATATGTACTCATTTATATTGAATATTAACAAAGTATACAAATAATTAAAAATTAACGCAATACAAAATTGTTGCTTTTATAATGAATCAAAGAATTTAATGAAATAATGAATTGAAAAAAAATATTGCAGAATAGCCGCATAAAAAAAAATAGAATGTCAAGATTATTGCTGAGGAGCTGAAGGGTCTGGAGGAGGGTTTCGCGGTGATGCAAAAGAAGTCTCTTCAAAAAGCAAGTGTTGCTTGAGATGCGGGGGCACCAATGGACCATGAAGGTATGCTGTGAGAAAGTTAAAGTATTCATGGTTGTGCTTCGCAAGTTATCTTTGGTGGCGGTTGATCGTATGAGTGTTACGATGTATGTTGATCAACGCTTCCCTTGATGTGGCAACACTGCGCTGAATACTATCAACTTGTTCCATGACTGCATCAAACCGCTAGTCGAAGTAGGCTTGTTGTTGATTGAAGAGTTGGTGCTGTTGGAAGAGAAGTTGTTGTTGTTGGGTCAGAAGTGACCGCATTTCTACTAACTCAGCAGCCAGGGAGGTTATGGAGGGTTTTGCCTACGATGTCTCACCAACATCATTCTTGGGTTGGGCAGAGGTGCCTTCACCCAAATCATGTGGGTCATCGACTTACGGTGATGGAATGGAAGGTTGCAGTGATGAGGCTGAGGGTGAAGTTAGGGCTGCTGGGTGAACAGTTGAAGAATTGGGAATGAGGAGAAGATTGGTAAAGTGTTTGTGGAGTGGAGAAGAAGGTTGTGCGGGTGGGCTTGGAGGGCTTGGAGGGTGAATTACCAAGGGTAAAGGGTCCAAAGGTTCTGGATTATGCGTTGTTGACTCTTGGACCTTTTCTTTTCTCTTGTCTTCTCTGTGTGGTCTCTTAGGCTTTAGTCCCTATGGCACATTGAGGTCGATTACGGGCCTTTTTAAGGGTAGCTCAGGGCAATATGGGGAGTCTTTGAGGAGCAACCTCAAGATCTTTATGTTGATGAGGCCGTGGACCTCAGGCATAGGCTCTTCATTAATGCCTACGCCCATTGACAGGCACAGACTTGAAACAGTCCACGGAAAGAAGTACTATCCTCGAATATGCCCTACCAGTGCTCTGAGTTGTCTTGCGATCATCCGCCCTATGTCAATCGGTATGATGCATGCAATGCAATATGCGGCCATGACTCGATCCCTTGATACAGTCCTGTCATGTGTGGTTGGGATCAACCGTTTCTTCACCAAGTAGACCTAAAGCCTTCCCTTCAGAAGCAAAGACTTGGATGCTAGAGTGCAGATGCCCTTGAGTGAAACCAACCACTTCGTGCCTGGTTGCGTTAATACTTGCAGCACGTCCTCCATCTGCTATTCAGTGGGATCATCAATAATTTTGTTCCCCGGTGCATCTGGGTTATCCTTCATTCGGTATATTTCATTGATGTCCCTTATGCTGAAGGACACCATTTCTTCTTTAAAGGTCACCGCATCCCTGGTTCCGTGTAGACGCCCTCTGTAGAAGTCTTTCACTACCTACGGCACAATAATGGCTGGCCATTGGCAAAATGTGTCCCAGCCATGTTCCACAATCACACTTGTGATGAGGTCAGGTAGTGGCGTTGGCGCAGGATAAAAGCCCATCTCTATCAGCATGTCATCATTCTCTTTTCTCTTCGATGGACGCTTCCTTGCCAACGTGGGCTTGCTACTTTTTGCGATTGCTTTGCCCTTTTCTTTTACCAACACAAGGCGAGTTGCTTGCCTTTGTCTCTTCTCTCGCTCTCTGCGTTGTTCCTTCTTCTTACGTTCTGCGAGTTCTTTACCCTTCTTCTTCTGTAAGCGCTTTCTATTAGCTTCGCACTTCTTCTCTTTCTCTTCTTCCAATCTCCTCTCCTTTTCTTCCTTCTTTTTTTTCTCTTCCTCTTCTTCTTCTCTTTCTTCTCTCTCGAACTCTTCTACAAACTGCTCGGAGGCCAGCAATAGACGTTGTTCCTCCTTGCGCCTTCTTATCCTTTCAAGCCTTGTGAGCTCATTATTACTGTGCATTTCCACATCTTACAGTCTTCTTCTGCGATTTCCTTCTGCCATGATGAGCTTTGCGCACTCCATTTTCTCATATTTCTCCTTATCTTCTTTTCTCCTTCTTTCTTGTTCTTTTAACGCGATGATTAATCTTTGAGGGTCAATAGTAGACCCTTTTGGCATATTCTCCCTGCGACGCCGCATCAGAGGGGTATCTTCTCCTTCTTCGCCTTCCTTCGTCACAACCATTTGCATTGTTTCAGGTTGCGTCGGCTCCATCAATTGCACTATTTCCCCCCTGTCCTCCCTTATAGAGGTTGATTCTCTATCCTTTTCTGGGCTCGCAGCCCTCTGCTTCTTTTCTTCCTCTTTTCTTAGGTGCCTTTCTTCATGCCGGTGCATTCTTCTTTCTTCCTTCTCTTTCTTCTTCCTTTCCTTCTTCTCTTCCTCATCTTCGTCATCATACTTCTTTTCTTTATTCTTTTTCTCCTTGCGATGATGAGAAGACTCCGCCTCTCTAGCCTTTCTCCCTTTTGCTTTTCTTCTTTTTTTTCTCTTTAACTACTTCTGGTTACGTCTCCACTACACCTCATCCATCGTAACTTCAGCCACCGCAACTTTAGAGGTTCCTTCATAGGTTTCTACATTGGCAGTTACCTCAGGAGTCTCTATGGCCAGAGTGCCTCGTTCTATCTCTTCTTTGTTCGCCACTGCCTCCGGCATTACCACCTTTTCATTCACCACCACCACCACCACCTCCTCCGTAGACAATGGTTGGTTCACCACCCCTGCCTCGGGTAATCCCTCTCCTTGCTCTAGATTTCTCAGAATATTACCAAACACCTCTATATCATCACGTCTCTTCTTCTCACTCTCAGTTGAGACGGCAGGAGTTGGAACTAGTGTGCTCTCAGTGCTTTGCCCTTTCTTGAACTGAGGAGGTCTGACGGCTAAGGGGTTTCTCCAGGTTCTACCGGCGATTCTCGGGATGGTGTGGGGTTAGACAGCAAGTCTGCGACTGGCAGTGAGGAATGTTGCCTCTCACATGGCGATTTGGTCAGAGGAAGGGGTTGATGGTGAAGCAAAATGTTGGGAAGCTTGGTTGGCCATGGATGATAAGCTTGAGAGGACTGGAAAAATCACTAGGGTTTTGGGAAGAAGAAAGCTTCATATGCTGGGCGCTAGGGTTTTCAGTTTGCAAAATGAGGTAAAGAGTTCACAGACGAGGAAGGGTTCCTATTTATAGGTTGGGCTGTAATGGTCCCAACACAATTTTTGTGGTGACAAGTCTCGAGACACTCAAAAGGCCCATCGCTCAATCTTCCCTCATTTATGAAATTTCAGAAAAACGTCCTTTCGTCTGCAGAATCATCATTGCTTTGGGATATGAAACGATTGGACTCCTCCAATGACAAAAAGAATTTTCTTTAATGTCTTATTCGAATGGATGCAATGTAAAGATTAACGCAATGTGTTCACCTACGCAACTACATCTTCACAGAGGATGGGCAACAACGTATGCATCCCCTCAACACACCCCTTAACTAAACACATTTCTGGAGGATCGGGCGCACGACATTGATACCAGCGCAACACTACCTCAACATAGTGCATTTTGCTAAAGACGGGCAAACGACACACGCGGGCGCAACACACCTCTCGGTTTCAATGCATTTGAGTTGAATGAACGCAAAGCGTATCTTGCTTGGTTCAAGATGCGTCCATTATCACCTTGCATACTAGATGTTGATTGTTTCATTTTATTTATTTTTATTTTATTTTATTTATTTTTCATCAACGTAAGTTGCTATGACTTGCGGCAATAAATTTCCCTTTATTTCTCAATCATTCACCAATTAAGGACTAACGCATTAATTACAGAAAATTTAAGAGAATTAAAGATGGTACAAAAATAAATGCAAAGGAAATAAATGAAGAATTAAATTCATAAAGTCAAGAAATGAATTAAATGAGGAAGTAAAGACAAAATTTAGGAATTCAATAAGACAGGAATTTAAAGAAAGCATTAAACATAGATATGAGATATGGACCAGAAGATGCATTTCCTTGAGTGCGCGCAATCCACATCCCTGCAGGCGGTCCGGCTTGCCTGCCCAATGTCCTAGGGACATTGCTCCTTTCCATTGGATCTCGAGGCTTCAGAGTTGCTAGGCAACATTCCTGGTGCTCTATTTCTCAGCTCAGATGCCAGCTGGCCCACTTGGATCTCCAAGTTTCGAATTGAAGATGCCTGTGTTTGCATTACTTCGTCATTTTTGTCCATATATTGTATAAGTAGGGCCTCCAATGAGCTTCTAAAGGTGTTTGATGATGAGGGTTGCTGGTTATGCGATTGCCTTGGTTGCCCCTGGTTCAAGTTATGGTGAAAAGGAGGATTTCCTCGATTGCCACTCTGATGGTTGATTAGCCCCCCTTGGTTAGGATTGCCTCCCCAACCGAAGTTAGGATGGCTCCTCCAGCCAGGATTGTAGGTGTTGCTGAAGGGGTTTTTTTGGATGGCGTATACTTGCTAGAGATTCGATGTGCACATTTCTGCTACATGAGCCCCTCCACAATTAACGTAACTTATTGCGGCCACTTGAGCCGGCGCAGCAGGTTGTACTGATTTTTGGGGGATGGCTCATTGATTGATTGCCATCAATTGAAGGATGGAGGTCACTGCAGCCATCTGAGCGGCCAACATGGTCATTGTCTTCGCAATGACAATGGCAGTTTCATTCTTTCTTCGTTCGGTGCCTTGGCCTCCATAGCCATCATCAATCCAGTCATCCATGATTCGCGATATGCGATCAAGGATGACTTTAGCCTCAGTATACGTTTTGTCCATAAAACCTCCTATTGAGGAGGCGTCAACAATAGCCTGCTCGATCTATTCCGGCCGTTATAAAAGGTCTCCATCAACACACAATGGGTATCCCGATATGCGGGTAGTTTTTCACCAATTTTCTAAATCGCACCCAGGGGGTGCTCAGGGTCTCATTCTCCATTTGCTTGAAGTTCAGCACGTCCTTTCGTCGCCTTGCATTGACAATCGATGGGAAGAACTTCTTCATGAATCGTTCCACTAGTTGATCCCATAATGTGATCTCATTTGGCTTCAGTGAGTGAGCCCACCTCTTGGCTTCATCCCTCAAGGTGTAAGGGAAAAAATACAGTCTAATACTCTCCGGGGGTAATGCTAGGTAGTGAGAAGTTGCCGCACATTTCGATAAAGCTGGTCAAGTGGGCATGCGGGTCTTCACCTTCTAGACCCCCAAATTGCACTGCATTTTGGATCATTTGTAGCATGACCGACTTTATTTTGAACCTTGCATTCTCCTCGACAATAGGCCTTGAAATCCCAGGCGAAAAATCATACAGGTTGGGTACCGCATAATTCCTCATGGGGATGTTGTGATCAGTAGCCAAGAAAACAACCTCTTGATTTACTACGGGAACCGCATTGTCGTTATTATCTGCCATACTCGCTGCTTTCTTTCGCCTTATTCGATTCTAATGTGCCCATGCGTGAAAGGTACGCTCAATCTCAGGGTCAGTTTCGAATTTTGGTTCAGCACCAGTACTCATAAACAGTTAAGCTGCTCTACGCGTTGAATAGCCAGTACAACGAGATATGTCCTACAAAACACCACAAACACACTCAAACAATAAACCCTCAACCAATCCCCAGCAACGGCGCCATAAACTTGTAACGCGCATTTTTAGTATGAAGCAAGTTCATGCCATTAACTTGATGACATAGATGTTATGCGATGATATGTGATACTACTTCTAGATATGCGTTATTAATGAATGTTCTTATAGTATGTTGTGCGTTGTCACAAGTTTCCTTGTGTTGAAACCAAGTATAATTTCACCACAAGTTTCTCGGTGTGATATGAGGTCGAACACAGGGACTGTTTGAGGTTATTGTGTTATGTTTGTGCTATATGCGACTAGGGATTTTTCAATTTATAGAAGAGTTTGTGTACAAGTAATTAAACATGCGATAAATTAAAGTAAAGCGGTAAAAATGCGATAATAACATAAATTGTGTTAAAGTAAATTGCGATAAAGTAAATATAAGCTAAAATGTTACAGGATACAAGTTTCATGATACAAGATACTGAGGTCAAGGCTATTTGGAAGATTATACAAAGATTGTGTAATGTGGTGACAAATCTTATATGTGAAGCAGAAATAGAGAAGATAATTAATACAAACATCGCAAGTTCCTTAATTGCGTAAAGGTATAAGTACGGTTCCACTTTTCCCTTGGCGTACACCTCTCAGTGATCTGCCGCGTTCCCACATCTCTGTGGTGAAACAGGGACGAACGTAATGAACACATGGTTGCTTCCATCTCTGAAAGTACTACTTGATTTAGTTAACGCACTTTTCTAACCTTCTCTCGACAAATCAGAATGACATCTTCACTTCTACTCTCATAGGTGAAGATGTCGTCTATCATGCCTTAGCTAAACGCATTTATCTCTTTAGCACATATTAAGTTACTCGTTTAATCCATATTAATTACCAAGGTATTTAGAAAACTTCATGGAGAAAACAATTAATGGAGGAATGGAAATAGACAAAAAAGTGGAAATGAAAGTGATCGAGACATTCAATAAAACTATTTAGCGTCTGATACATTATTTTTGAATAAATAGATTAAGAGAATGAAATACAATTGATGAAATAGAGTTAGAAACAAATACAAATAAACGCCAATGTCTTAGCGCCGATTTGGATGGAGATTTGCTTGCCGGCGTGGATCACCTACTACTTGGAACACCTACTACCTGGAGATCTTGGCAAAAAGTTACAAGAAAACTCACCCGACAAGATCTTGGCAAAAAGTTAGATAAGATGACTAAGGTTGAAGGTTTTTAAGTTGACAGTTCATGGAACACCTACTACCTGGAGATCAAGCCGACGTCTGAGTTAGGTTAAACCGGTTTTATGAGCATGCATGAATGGTGTGAGGTAATAAAATTTGTTTATCATATAAACATCGTAGGTTAAAAATCCAGTATAAAAGTTATACTCGGATGAATCACCTAGACTTAGGATATGTTTAGTTAGCCGAAATGTATTGCTAAGTATTTTATACCCTAACCATCTAGAACACTTTAGCTGGAGAGAAGTAATGTACTTTAAGCTCCAGCGTCCCTACACACTGTGAGATTCATGCTTGGCTTTTGGCCACCCTGGGAGCGGACTCCATTTGGAGAGTGTTTGCATGAGTCAATACCAAGGTGAATAGGGGAAGTTGTTCATAGTAAGTAGGAGAAGGAAGTGCGTCAACACATCCTATGGTCTCTTCCATTAGGTCGCATCGTGAGATTCCTATAATGTGCCTGCATGTCTGCCCTGGAGCAACCTTACCAATAGAAGGGTTGTATTATAGGATTCGGAACTCCACGAACTCTAGAAATTGATAGGGTCTCTCAGGTCCATTTTCATTCTTGTCTTTCCAACTTTGGGAGCATAATGATTGCGATCTTTGAGGTCTGAAAATGGAAGGTCACACTTACGAAAATTATTAAGTGTTAGTAAATTCTTGACCAAAGTAGCGATAACTGAGTTACTATAGGGATAGGAGTTATTATGGTGATAGTATCTAGTCAAGATAGTCTTGGTTCAATGGAGAAATAGTCGATCACCCCTCGGGGGAAGTTATTCTAAACCATTGAAATATCGTTCCAAAATATAATAATGAAGGGTACATTATTAGTCTTTTTTGCTAAACTTGATTGGATTTAAAAGATTAATGTTTTTTACTAAAAATGATATGTTTTTCTTTTCAACATGACTAGCTCTCTAGATTAAATCTTAGCTTCCGAGAAACTAAACGGCGATAATTACTCAACATGGAAAACAATATGAATTCAACACTAGTAATAGATGACCTGAGATTTGTCTTAACTAAGGAATGTCCTCAGGCCCTTGCCTTGAAAGAAGCACAAGGTAAATATGATTTACTAGTTGCTGAGACATGTTTAGTGGAGGATGATACCTCAATCTGGATATTGGATTCAGGAGCCACTAATCATATTTGCTTCTTTTTTCAGGAAACTAGTTCCTGGAAAAAGCTTGAAGAAGGCGATATCACCCTCAAGGTTGGAACATGAGAGGTTGTCTCGGCCAAAGAAGTGGGAGACTTAAAGTTGTTTTTCAATGATAGATATATCATACTTAAATATGTTTTGTTTGCACCTCTTATGAAGAGGAATTTAATATCTATCGATTGTATTATGGAACAAATGTATAAAATATCTTTTGAAGTTAATGAAGCGTTCATTTTCATAAAAGGTATTCAAATTGTTCTGTTATACTTGAAAACAACTTATATAAGTTAAGACCAACTAAAGCAAAATTTGTCTTAAATACTGAGATGTTTAGAACAGTCGAAACTCAAAATAAAAGACAAAAAGTTTCTTCTAATGCCTATCTATGGCACTCAAGACTTGGTCACATAAATCTCAATAGGATTGAGAGATTGGTTAAGAATGGACTCCTAAATCAGTTAGAAGACAATTCTTTACCTCCATGTGAGTCTTGTCTTGAAGAAAAAATGACTAAGAGATCTTTTATTGGAAAAAGTCTCAGAGCCACAATACCCTTAGAGCTCGTACATTCAAACCTCTGTGGACCGATGAATGTCAAAGCACGAGGTGGGTATGAATATTTCATCAGTTTTATTGATGATTATTCAAGGTATGGTCATATTTATCTAATGCATCACAAGTCTGATTCTTTTGAAAAGTTCAAAGAATATAAGGCTGAGGTTGAGAACCAGTTAGGTAAAACAATTAAGACACTACGATCAAATCGAGGTGGGGAGTACATGGACTTAAGATTCCAGGACTATATGATAAAACACGGAATCAAGTCATAACTCTCTACATCTAATATGCCTCAGCAGAACGGTGTATCTGAAAGAAGAAACAAAACCTTGTTGGACATGGTTCGCTCAATGATGAGCTTTGCTGAGTTACCAAATTCCTTTTGGGGACATGCATTAGAGACAGCTGTCTATATTTTGAATAACGTTCCCTCTAAAAGTGTTTCAAAAACACCTTATGAGCTATGGAAAGGGCGTAAAGGCAGTTTACATCACTTTAGGATTTGAGGATGCCCGGCACATGTGTTGGTGCAAAATCCTAAAAAAATTGGAATGTCGTTCAAAACTATGCCTATTTGTAAGTTATCCAAAAGAAACAAAAGGTGCTCTATTTTACGATCCTCAAGAGAATAAGGTATTTGTATTGACAAATGCCACATTCTTAGAGGAAGACCACATAAGAAGTCATCAACCTCGCAGTAGACTAGTATTGAATGAAATTTCCAAAAACGCTATAGATAGAGCTAGTTCATCTACTAAAGTAGTAGATAAAACTAGTACATCTGGTCAGTCACATCCTTCTCAAGAGTTGAGAATGCCTCGACATAGTGGGAGGATTGTTCATCAACCTGACCGTTACTTGGGTTTAACAGAAACACAAGTTGTCATACCTGATGACGGCATAGAAGATCCATCGACCTATAAACAAGCGATAAAAGATGTGGACTGTGATCAGTGGGTCAAAGCCATGGACCTCGAAATGGAGTTTATGTACTTCAATTCTATCTGGTAACTTGTAGATCAACCAAATGATGTAAAACGAATTGGTTGTAAGTGGATCTACAAGAGAAAACAAGACCAAGCCGGTAAAGTACATACTTTTAAGGCTCGACTTGTGGCAAAGGGTTATACCGAGAGAGAGGGAGTAGACTATGAAGAAAATTTCTCTCCCGTTGCCATGCTTAAGTCGATTAGAATACTCTTATCCATTACCACCTTTTATGACTATGAAATTTAGCAGATGGATGTCAAGACAGCCTTTCTAAATGGCGATCTTGAGGAGAGTACCTATATGGCTCAACCAGAGGGGTTTATTGCACAAGGTCAAGAACAAAAGTTTTGTAAGCTTCAAAAATCCATTTATGGGTTGAAACAAGCATCTAGATCTTGGAATATAAGATTTGATACTGCGATCAAAACTTATGGCTTTATACAAAATGCTGACGAGCCTTGTGTTTACAAGAAGATCGTCAATTCTACTATAGCGTTCTTAGTTTTATATGTTAACGATATTCTACTCATTGGGAATGAAGTAGGTTACCTAACTGACATCAAGAAATGGCTAGCAACGCAGTTCCAAATGAAAGATTTGGGAAATGTGCAGTATGTTCTCGAGATCCAGATTATTTGGAACTGCAAGAACAGAACACTAGCCATGTCTCAAGCAACTTATATAGACAAAATGTTGTCTAGCTATAAGATGCAGAATTCCAAAAGAGGTATGTTACCTTACAGATATGGAATTCATTTGTCAAAGGATCAATGTCCTAAGACACCTCAAGAGGTTGAGGATATGAGACGCATTCCCTATGCTTCCGCAGTAGGGAGCCTGATGTATGCAATGTTATGTACTAGACCTGACATATGCTACACAGTAGGGATAGTCAGTAGGTATCAGTCCAATCCTGGATATGATCATTGGACTACCGTTAAGAATATCCTCAAGTACCTTAGGAGAACGAGGAACTACATGCTCGTGTATGGTACTAAGGATTTGATCCTTACTGGATATACTGACTCTAATTTTCAAACCGATAAAGATGCTAGAAAGTCTACATCTGGATCAATGCTCACTCTTAACGGAGGAGCAGTAGTGTGGAGAAGCGTAAAACAAACCTGTATAGTTGACTCCACAATGGAAGCTGAATACATAGCTGCTTGTGATGCAGCAAAGGAAGCAATATGGTTGAGGAAATTCTTGATAGATTTGGAAGTCGTTCCAAATATGCATCTGCTTATCACCCTATATTGTGATAATAGTGGTGCAGTTGCAAATTCAAGAGAACCAAGAAGCCACAAGCGCGGTAAGCATATTGAGTGTAAATACCATCTGATCCGAGAGATTGTACATCATGGAGACGTTGTAGTAACCCAGATATCTTCTGAGCAAAACATTGCTGATCCTTTTACAAAGGCCCTCAAGACTAAAGTGTTTGAAGGTCACCTATAGAGTCTAGGTCTACGAAGTTTGTAAACTAGGAAGTGGGAGAACTTTTGGGTATATGCCCTAGTTTATTGTATTCATATGTTTATTGTACTCATATGTTTCTCACTTAAATTCAACATTGTGATACTCCACTAGGAGTTTTAGTCCAAATGGGAGTTTGTTGGATTTTATGTCCTAAAACTCGTAGTTTGTAAATTAATAAACATATTCTGTTTTGTTTTTTGATAAAGTTGTGATTGAAATTATAATCTTGAATCCAATAAACTAAGGTCCTGAGGCTATTTAATGTAGTTTGAACATTATGTAGTGACATAAATGTGGATCAAGTTCAAATATATAGACAAAATGGTCTATAGTATATGAATAAGGTTGGGCGCCTTATTCTGGGGACACTATGGATGCGGCCCACTTTGTAGTTAGTATAAACGATGTGATCCTAAATCGTTCATATAGAGATATATAAGTGGGGGCATCCTATGCAATGAGTTTGCATAAGACTGAACCATGAAATAGTCACTTTTTACGTTCTAAATGTCGTTTTATGTATAAAACTGACTATTTCGTTAATTGATGACCTAGATAACTTAATCTTAATCCTGAGCTAACTATGAACTTCTGTTCACTCGGAATTATCCTTAGATCTACATATATGAGGGCAGCTCATCATTGTTGGCACAATATGCCTCCCATTTCAGGGGTAAGATCGGGTGGATAGCTGGGAACATAGGGTGCAAGACAGAATTCACTCCTACCCGTTATAGGGATAGTAGATAGGTTGTTCTCTTTAGTACTGAATCCAGGTCTTGAACAAGGGGCCCCACCCTCTCCTTGGCCTGAGAGGGATTCGGTTTATAGGTTGGACCTTAAACCAATTGTTTATTAGAGGATCAGTGGAACTTAAGGAACAAGATGTAGTCTTGGGGGTAAAAAGGTTTTTATGACCCAGCCGAGATTACGAACAACCTGTGAAGGATTAGCTTACTAATCATGGTTATATCAAATGGACACAAAGATATCTCTAGTGGGGGGAGTGCAACTACGAGACTATAGTGGAATGACCCGTTAGTTAACGAATGTTGATTAGCCCCATCTAAAGAGTTTAGCTAGCTAATCTCGGATCGTTGGAGCCCATTATCTATAGGTCCATTAGGTTCCCCTACTAGCTCATATGGAATAAACTTAGAACAATATGATAGAATTATTCGAGTTGTTCGAATTAGGTGAAGAGAGAGAAACCGACAAGTATATGTGATATAGTAGTTGGTTTTTCAGTTTAGAGATACAACTTTAATATTTAAATGTGATTTAAATATCAAGAATATGAATACGTTCATATTCGAAAGCTCGGAAATAATGGAAATGGTCAAAGATGTAAAAAGTCAAAGAGTTGACTTTTTGACTTTGAAAAGTCAAACTTTGACCGACCTTATATTCAAATGTGATTTGAATTTCGAGAAAATGAATGTGGATTCATGCTCGGGAGGTCAAAATTAGTCAATACAGAAAAAATCATAAAAAGTCAAAATGTTGACTTTTTGGTCAAAGTTTGACTTTGACCAAATGACTATTTTGCCCTTTGACTAAAGTTAGTGGGAAAATCCAAACTTTTATTGGATAATTCCACTAACAAAATAGTGGGCTAGGTGTTGGCTTAAAGTGGAGACATTAAACCCACTAAGATAGTGGATTATATGTGTTGGGTTTTTATGGATTTGGTTCATGCAATTATTGCATGGTTTTTTCTACAAATTGGGTTTTTGAATTTGGATTTAAAACTCTTGCAATTTTGTCAAATTTAGTTTTTCAAAATTAGGCTAAAAAACAAAGGGAAAACCCAAAAACCAAAATTCCATCTGATTTTTCCCATCTCTTTCTCTCTCTTGGTTTTCTTCATCCATCGGGTCCCACAACCCGAATATGAGTCCAGAGGATAGTAGGTCAACTCTAGTGGTGGTCCGTTTGTGTTTGGGTCGAGATTCAACGAGGAAGAACGGTTTTCGGGAACTACAAAGGTAATTTTAATTATTGTTTGTTCTTCAAATTGCATGCTATTTTCCTTTAATTTAAATGCAATTAGAGTTTAATTAGATCCTGATTCCGCTACATCTCGAGTTCCATCACAAATGTCAGGTCTAGTACATAACATTGCATACATTAAGCTTCCAATAGTCGAAGCATAGGGAATCTATCTCATCTCCTCAACCTCTTAAGGTGTCTTAGGACATTGATCCTTAGACAAAATGATTCCATATCTGAAGGGTAATAAACCCCTCTTGAAATCCTTCATCCTGTACCTAATTATCTGAAGGGTAATAAACAATTCCAACATTTGATCAATGTGCAATGCCTGAGACAAGGCTAACCTCTTGTTGTTACGATCCCGAATGATCTAGATCCCTAGAATATACTGTACCTCTCCCAAATCTTTCATTTGGAATTAGACGACTAGACACTTCTTAATGTCATTCAGAAAACCTACATCATTCTCAGTGAGTAGGATATCATCCACATACGGCACCAGGAAAGTTATTAAGCTGTTGATGATTTTCTTGTAAACACAAGGCTCATCAACATTTTGATCAAAGCCAAACGATTTGATCGCACTGTCAAATCTAATGTTCCACGATCTAGATGCTTGTTTCAGCCCATAAATGAACCTATTAAGCTTGCAAACTCTTTGCTCTTGATCTAGAACAATGAACCCCTATAGTTGAGCCATGTAGATGGTCTCCTCAAGATTACCATTTAGAAAGGCAATCTTGACGTCCATTTTCCATATCTCATAATCATAAAATGTGGCCATGGACAGGAGTATCTGATAACTTGTAGAAATACAAGTTATTTATGCCACCTTATCTAGATATTACGGCCAAAAGTTAGTAAATATGTGCTGATTGTATGAAAATTAGCCTAGTATTATAATAATTATAAATGTTTGCAATTACACCCACTAACGCCATAAAGATGGAAGACAAGCCGGATTTTACTCTATTTTGCAGGAGACCAAGTCACCGCTTGTGCTCAAGACTCACGAGAAATTGATTAACGCATCTCTGTCACATTGCGCCCATCAATCAACAATGAAGAGATGATTATCGCAATGGTGGCGCAATGCGATGGTCGATCCAGAGCTGTGTTTCAACCGCATGCGGTAATAAAAATAACACCGCATGCGAACTCATGATCAAAAAATGCAACTGAGCAACGCAAAAATGGAGGATTGAGACACGTGTACAACTAACGGTTGTGCAGAATTGACGGTCTGATTGCATAACAGAAGGAATAATATCCCTCCATCTTCGGAATTACAATGACAATCATGTGGGGGCCACAAGGCCGGAGTCAAAGACCTGCACCTATAAATACCCCATTGATTTTAAAGAAAAAGTATGCTACGGGATACGGGGTAAATGCTACAAAATTGTTGAGAAAAACGGCTAAGCTAAGTGCTTGAGTGAAGAAATCCGAGAAGAAGACGAGATAAGGCCAAGAGGTGAATCTCATATCTAACCTGCCAAACACTCGATTGAAAGCTCTGTGCAAAGATCCCTGCTATCGATAGAGCAAGCCTGAGAGGGAAGCTCTTCCTACCATCAAATCCATCCTATCCGGCAAGTAGATCTCCATCGAATCAGTGCCAAGACATTGGCACTTATTTGTATCTGTTCTATCTCCTTCATCGTTGTATCTCATGTTTCCTTTATCTTTTCATTCACACACCATGTATCAAACACTTAATAGACGTATTAAATGTTTCGATAGCTTTCATTTACCTTCTTCTGTCTATTTCTATTCACTCATCAATCACTTTCTTCATGATGTCTTCTTAATTCCCTGATAAGCAATATGAATTAACTAAGTACTTAATCTATGTTAAAGATATAAAATGCGTTTAGCTAGGGCATGCTAGACGTCATCTTCACCTGTGAGAGCAGAAGTGAAGATTCCATTCTGATCTATAGAGAGAAGGTCAGAAGAATGCGTTAACTAAAGCGAGTAGTACTTCCAGCCATGGAAGCAACCTTGCATTCATTACGTTAGTCTCTGTTTCACCACAAACATGTGGGAGCGCGGCCGATCACTGAAAGGTGTATGCCAAGAGAAGAGAGGAACAACATTTGTAGCTTCAACGCAGTTGAGAACTTGTGTTGTTTATATTATTTGTCTTTCTCTTTCTATCATGTTCATAAGACTTGCCACCGCATTCCCCGTCTTTGCACACCTTTCACAGCCAACCTTGACCCCAACATCTTGTACATGAAGCTTGTATCTTGTATCATCTAGCTTAGGTTTATTGTATTTCATTTTATTATCGCATCTTTACCGCTTTACTTTATTTTATCGCAATTTATATACCTGTACAAACACATTTTTAAAGATTGAAAACCTGGTCGCATATATCATGAACATACCACAATAGCCTAAACCAGTCCCCGTGTTCAACCTCGGATCACACCGAGAAACTTGCGATGGAATTACACTTGGTTTTATCATAAGGAAACTTGTGACAACGCATGGCATACTACGTGAACACCCATCATTAACGCATATCTAGTGGTAGTATCGCATCATTTCGAGCATAAAACATCAATCACAGTATATCTTAATTTCATGTCGTTACAGTATCCTAATAGACTTCAACATGACAATAGGTGAAAAAGTTTCTGCATAGTCCACTCTCTCGACCTAGGTATAACCCTTTGCCACGAGTCTAGCCTTAAAGGTTTGAACATTTCCATCTACACCTTGTTTTCGCTTGTAGATCCACTTACACCCTATAGGTTTTACCCCATCAGGCGGATCCACAAGTTCCCAGACATTATTGAAGTACATAGACTCTATTTCCTAGTTCATATCTTTAATCCACTCATCTTTGTCAACATCCTCCATTGCTTGCTTATAAGACAATCGATCCTCGACCCCATCATTAGAAATGATGTTTTAGGCTTCAGTCAAACCCATGTAGCAATTCGGTGGGTTCATAACCCTCCCACTACATCGAGGTAGTCTCAACTCTTGAGATGGTTGACTAGATGAACCGATATCAACAACTCTTGTTGATCTGTCAGTCTGTTCAAAAACTCTTGTTGAACCCTTAGTAGTCTCACTAGAAATCTCATGTAAAACAAGCTTGCTTCGTGGTTTATGATCCCTGTTGTGGTCTTCTTCCAAAAAGATATTATTTGTTGACACAAACACTTTTTTCTCACTCGAACCATAGAAGTATCCACCCCTCGTTTCCCTAGGGTAGCCTACAAAGAGGCAAACTTTCGAACACGGTTCCAACTTCTTTAGGTTAGCCATAAGCACATGCGTCGAACATCCCCAAATCTTGAAGTGGCGTAAACTACCTTTACGTCCTCTCCACAGCTCAAAAGGTGTTTCAAAAATACTTTTCAAGGAAACGTTGTTAAAAATGTAACATGCAATCTCCACTACAAAACCCCAAAACAAGTTTGGAAGATGAGCATAATTCATCATAGACAAAACCATGTCCAACAGGGTTCTGTTTATCCTTTCTGAAACACCATTCTACTGAGGTGTACCTAGGGTCGAGAGTTGGGACGTGATTCCATGTTCTATCATATAGTTCTGGAATTTGAGGTCTATATACTCTCCACCACGATCAGATCGTAGTGTTTTTATCTTTTTACCTGACAAGTTTTCAACTTCAGCCTTATACTCCTTGAACTTGTCAAGATTCAAACTTACGTTGCATTAGGTAAAGATACTCATACCTTGAATAATCATCTATGAAAGAGATGAAATATTCATACCCACCTCGAGCTCTAACACTCATTGAACCACAGAGGTCTGAATGTATGAGCTCCAAGGTTTCCTCGACTCTATAACCTTTTAAAGTAAAAGGTCATTTGGTCATCTTGCCTTCATGGCATGACTCACACACCAGCAAGGAGTTTTCTTTTAAACTCTTTAGAAGTCCACATTTCACCAAACTCTCAATCCTATTGAGGTTGATGTAAGCTAACCTTAAATGCCAAAGATGGGTATTTTCCTTAAGAGAAACCTTTGGTCTTTTAGTAGTTGTCGTCGTACTGAACATTTCAGTATTAAGCAAGGCTTTTATGACTAACGATCTTAGTACATATAAATTATTTTCCATTGAACCAAAACCAATCTCCATACCATTCTTAAAAATAAACACTTTACTCTTAGAAAATGAGATGGTATAACCTTGTTCAATGAGACAAGAAACCGAGATTAAGTTCCTCTTGATATAAGGAACTACAAAAACATTATCCAGTAACAAATAACATTTCTTGTCCAAAAATAACTTCAGCCTTCCCACAACAATAGTTGAAACAACCTCACTATTACCGACTCGAAGAGTCAACTCTCCCTCTTGCAACATTTTCCAGGAACTAAATCCTTGGTAGGAAGAACTGACGTGATTAGTAGCACCTTAATCAAGTATCTAGGCAGAATCATCATTCTCTACCAAACACGTCTCTAAGACAAATAAATCACATTTACTGTCTTTAGACTTCTTCCTCCTTTGGAGAGCAGTGAGATCAATATCAGAACCTAAATAAACTAAAGTTCCATTTTAGAGAACACTTCTCGTCGAGGGACTTCATCAGAGTCAGCAACACTTACTTTCTCTAACTTGAGGTTATCTTGGGAACTGACACTACTGGTTACATTGTCATCCATCCCTTTGTGCTCAAAAAGTGAGAACTGACATTCAAACAATTCTTACATCAAGTCCATGATATTTCGTGCAATGACCATGTTCTCGACCTTTTGGCCAATGCACCAGGTATGCTAGCCAAAATATGAAGTTGGGCGAACAAGTTAGCCTTCATCCATACCTCATATTCATTACGAACATTTCGCAGTGCATTAAGGGTTGGTACTTGAGGACACTCCTCAACCATGACAAACTCGAGGTCGTTTACAATGAAATATGTTTTAATGGACTCTTTCCAATGTATGTAGTCGGTCAAATTAGAGGCAACTAATGGAAAAACATACATGTTGTTGAATAAGCAAACACATTGACCTACATTAGGTTTTAGCAAATACTCTTTGAAAAAACAACATTCAATACGGTCTAGTAAAACTAAAATGAACCCCTTGTGACATCTAGTTTCGCAATGATGCTTCAAATATTTAGGACAAAAGCCACCGAAGGGTAGTCAATTTATCCCTCCTTTGAATTGAGACATTCTTGACCAGTCATTAATACCAGAACAACTCTTGCTCCTATACGACTAGCCATCATTGATTTGGCCAAGAAATCATTAACTTGCTTAACAGTTTTCCATAAGTGTAACCCATCATTTTAGGCCCTAGAGTTCCGCCTCAAACAGTCAATTCGAAGGGAAAAAATCCGATTAGGGCAAAAAGTAAAGTGACCTTATCCATTTCTGGAGTTCACCTTGATATTGACCAACTGCACAAAACCCATCTGAAGGGGGACACTCCCAGGGCACCACGAGGGAGTGCAAGAAGATCTCACGGTGCGAACCAATGAAGGAGACCATAGGACGTATTGACACACACCCTTCACACACTTACTATAAATACTCTCTCCATCCACCTTGATATTGACTCATACAAACACCATCCAAAGGAGGATGCTCCCAGGGCACCACGAGGCCAAGCATGAATCTCACGACGTGAACATGAGTGGAATCATTGACATATCATATATATCTCTTCCTCTTACTGAGTATTTTATAACCTAGGGTTTAGTTTACTTAGAAAAAACACAGCTAAGAATTTTAACTAAGTGACTTCAAGAGTAACTCTTACCTTGGAAAGTTGAACTTTTGATCATCATTCATTAAACTCTTTAATGAAGTCTTTGATTAACTGTCGCATGCTTGCAGTAAATCTATCTAATTCACCTTTCCAAGTAGGTTCCCAGGTAGGGGTGTTCCATTTTCGTCAGCTTAAATACCCCAACCTAGACAGAACCCACCTTAGACAAAAGGTCCCTTATAGATAGATTTAATACAAATTTAATCTTTTATTCCAATCAATTTAATCTTATTAAACTGATTTAAAAGATTAAACATGGGTATCTAATCTTATTAGAAACTTGAACTTAGGTCTATCTCAATCTAATTTTAAAACCCTTTTAAAACATAAGTTCGCCTAATTTCACATGCAACTCTTTCTTATTAATTTTAGTTCTAATTTCCATTCTAATGCTTATAAATGGAAACAACTAAAACCATACACAATGTGAAGCAACACATACAAGGCATTCATAACACTTATAAATAAGCCCAAGTGTCATGCTCCATACATTGTTCATTCATTGCTACTTTTATATAACCCTTATACAACCAAGCAATGAACCAAGTATACATGCTTCTATACACCCTTATACTATAATGCTTATAATATAAAGATGATGCATGAATATGCTTAATGCATGCATAAATATTACTCTTATATTTCATGATGCATGCACATGCTCTTCTAAATTTCATCATGCCAGAAACTATATTATAACACTTATATTATATGATGCATGGATAATTGCATAACCTAAGGTTGGTTTTAAATCTATATGTCATACACTATGGCATATAAGCAACATACATCCCATGTACATTAAATAAAAGTTGATGAACATTAAATAAAAGTTTATAATATAAAGATGATGCATGAGATGTATGTTGGTTTATATGCCATAGTGTATGACATATAGATTTGAAACCCACCTTAGATTATGCATTTTATTCATGCATCATATATTATATAGTTTCTGACATGATGAAATTACAAGAAAGCATGCGCTTGCATCATGAAATATAATAGTTTATTTATGCATGCTTTAAGCATATTCATGCATCATCTTTATATTATAAGAGTATACGGGTGTATGGAAGCATGTATGCTTGGTTCGTTGCTTTGTTATAAAAGTGTTATATAAAAGTAGCAATGAATGAACAATGCATGGAGCATGACACTTAGGCTTGTTTATAAGCGTTATGAATGCCTTGTATGCGTTGATTCTCATTGTGTATGGTTTTGGTTGTTTCCTGTTATAAGCATTATAATGGAAATTAGAACTAAAATCGATAAGAAAGAGTTGCATGTAAACTTAGGCGAACTCATGTTTTAAAAGGGTTTTAAAATTGGATTGGGATAGACCTAAGTTCAAGGTTCTAATGAGATTAGATACCTAAGCTTAATCTTTTAAATCGGTTTAATAGGATTAAATTGATTTGAATAAAATATTAAATTTGTATTAAATTTATCTATAAGGGACCTTTTGTCTAAGGCGGGTTCTATCGAAGCTGGGGTACTTAAGCTGACGGAAACAGAACATCCCTACCGGAACCTATCTGGAAAGGTGAATTAGATAGATTCGCTACAAGCATGTGATAGTTGATCAAAGACTTCGTTAAAGAGTTTAATGAATGATGATCAAAAGCTGTTCAACATTCCAAAGTAGGTGTTACTTTTGGGCAAACCTAAAAAGTCACTTAGTTAAAATATTTAGCCATGTTTTTTCTAAGTAAACTAAAACCTAGGTTATAAAATACTCAGTGGGAGGAAGAGACATATATGATATGTCAATGATTCCACTCACGTTTCTCCTTGAATGTTCACATCGTGAGATTCATGCTTGGCCTCGTGGTGCCCGGATGGTGTTTGCATGAGTCAATATCAAGGTGGACGGAGAAAATATTTATAGTAATTGGGTGAAGGATGTGTGTCAACATGTCCTGTGGTCTCATTCATTGGTTCGCACCATGAGATCTTCTTGCACTGCCTCGTGGTGACCTGGGAGCGTCCCCTTTCAGATGGCTTTTATGCAGTTGGTCAATATCAAGGTGAACTTCAGATATGGAGAGGGTCACTTTCCCTTCGAATTGGATGCTTGGGGCGGAATTCGAGGGCCTAAAATGAAGGGTCACACTTTGGAAATTGTTAAGCAAGTAAATGATTTCTTGACCAAATCATATGACTAGTCGTTATAGGAGCAAGAGTTGTTCTAGTATTAATGGCTGGTTGAGAATGTCTCAATTCAGAGGAGGGATAAATTGACCACCCTTCGGTGGCTTTTGTCCTAAACTTTTGAAGTGTCATTGCGAAACTATGTCACACGGGGTTCATTTTAGTTTTGCTAAATCATATTGGATGTTGTTTATTCAACGAGTATTTTCTAAAATCTAATGTAGATCAATGTATTTGTTTTTCAGCAACATGAATGATTTTTCGTTAGTTGCCTCTAATTTGACTGATTTCATACATTGGAAAGAGTCTCTTAAAACATATTCTGTGGTAAACGACATCGAGTTTGTCATGGTTGAGGAGTATTCTCAAGTCTCGACCCTTGATGCATTGCGAAATGTTCATAATGCATTTGAGGTGTGGATGAAGGCTAACTCATTGGCCCGAACACATTTTGGCTAGCATACTTGATGCATTGGCCACAAGGGTTGAGAACATGGTCATTGCACATGAGATCATGGACTCGTTGCAAGAATTGTTTGAATGGAAGTTCTCACTTTTCGAGCACCAAGGGATGGATGAAAAAGAATCAGTAGTGTCAATTCCCATAATAAACTCTAGTCTTTCTTGAATGTCAAGGGAGAAAAAGAGGAAGCAAGTGTTGCTGACTTCGGTAAAGTTCATCGACGAGAATTGTTCACTGAAATGGAACTTGGAGCTTATTTAGGTTTTGATACTGATCCCACTACTCTCCAGAAGAGGAAGAAGTCTAAAGACAGTAAATGTGATTTATTTGTCTTGGAGACATGTTTGTAGAGAATGATGATTCTGCCTGGATACTTGATTCAGGTGCTACTAACAACATTAGTTCTTCCTACCAAGGATTTAGTTCCTAGTAAACGTTGCAAGACGGAGAGTTGACTCATTGAGTCGGTACTAGTGAGGTTGTTTCAGCTGTTGTTGTGGGCAGGCTGAAGTCATTTTTGGACAAGAAACGTTATCTGTTACTGGATAATGTTTTTATAGTTCCTCATATCAAGAGGAACTTAATCTTGGTTTCTTGTTTCATTGAACAAAGTTATACAGTCTCCTTTTCTGAGAGTAAAGTGTTTATTTTTAAGAATGGTATGGAGATTGGTTTTGGTTCAATAGAAAATAACTTATATGTACTAAGGCCGTTAGTCATAAAAACCTTGCTTAATACTGAAATGTTCAGTACGTCGACAACTGCAAAAAGACCGATGGTTTCCCCTAGGGAAAATACCCATCTTTGGCATCTAAGGTTAGGTCACATCAACCTTAATAGGATTGAAAAGTTGGTGAAATGTGGACTTCTAAAGAATTTAGAAGAAAACTCCTTGCCGGTATGTGAATCAAGCCTCGAAGGCAAGATGACCAAACGACCTTTTACTGGAAAAGGTTATAGAGCCAAGGAAACCTTGAAGCTTATACATTCAGCATCTGTGGTCTGATGAGTGTTAGAGCTCGAGGTAGGTTTGAATATTTCATCTCTTTCATAGATGATTATTCAAGATACGGGTATCTATACCTAATACAATGTAAGTCTGAAGCTCTTAACAAGTTCAAGGAGTATAAGGCTGAAGTTGAAAACTTGTAAGGTAAGAATATAAAAACACTATGATCTAATTGTGGTGGAGAATATATGGACCTCGAATTCCATAACTATATGATAGAACATGGAATCACGTCCCAACTCTCGGCCCTAGGTACACCTCAGCAGAATGGTGTATCAGAAAGGAGAAACAGAACCCTGATGAACATGGTTCGGTCTATGATGAGTTATGTTCATCTTCCAGACTCGTTTTGAGGATTTGCAGTGGAGACTACATGTTACATTTTGAATAATGTTCCCTCGAAAAGTGTTTCTGAAACACCTTTTGAGTTGTAGAGAGGTCGTAAAGGTAGTTTACACCACTTCAAGATTTGAGGATGTCTGGCCCACATGATTGTGGCTAACCCGAAGAAGTTGGAACCACGTTCAAAAGTTTGCCTCTTTGTAGGCTACCCCAAGGAAACGAGGGGTGGATATTTCTATTATCTGAGTGAGAGCAAAGTGTTTATGTCAACAAATGCTACCTTCTTGGAAGAATACCACATCAGGGATCATAAACCACGAAGTAAGCTTATTTTACATGAGATTTCTAATGAGACTACTAAAGGTTCAACAAGAGTTATTGAACAGACTAATAGATCAACAAGAGTTGTTGATGTCGGTACATCTAGTCAACCATTTCAAGAGTTGAGATTGTCTCGACATAGTGGGAGGGTTATGAACCCACCGGATCACTACATGGGTTTGACTGAAGCCCAAAACATCATGTCGGTGATGGGGTCGAGGATCCATTGTCTTATAAGCAAGCAATGGAGGATGTTGACAACGATGAGTGGATTATAGCCATGAACCAGGAAATGGAGTCTATGTACTTCAATAATGTATGGGAACTTGTGGATCAGCCGGATGGGGTAAAATCTATAAGGTGTAAGTGGATCTACAAGAGAAAACGAGGTGTAGATGGAAAGGTGCAGACCTTTAAGGCTAGACTCGTGGCAAAGGGTTATACCTAGGTCGAGGGAGTGGACTATGAGGAAACTTTCTCACCTATTGTCATGTTGAAGTCTATCAGGATACTCCTGTCTATAGCCACATTTTATTATGAGATATGCCAAATGGATGTCAAAACTACCTTTCTGAATGGTAATCTTGAGGAGACCATCTGCATGGCTCGACCAGAGGGGTTCATTGTTCCAGATCAAGAGCAAAGAGTTCGCAAGCTTAATAGGTCCATTTATTGGCTGAAAATGGCATCTAGATTGTGGAACATTAGATTTGATAGTGCGATCAAATCTTTGGCTTTGATCAAAACGTTGATGAGCCTTGTGTTTACAAGAAAATCCTCAACAGCTCAATAGCTTTCCTGGTACTGTATGTGGATGATATCCTACTCATCGAGAATGATGTAGGTTTTCTGACTAACATTAAAAAGTGGCTAGTCGTCCAATTCCAATTGAAGGATTTAGGACAAGCGCAGTATGTTCTAAGGATCCAGATCATTCGAAATCGTAAGAACAAGAGGTTGGCATTGTCTCAGGCGTCGTACATTGATCAAATTTGATCATGTACAAGATGCAGAATTCCAAGAGATATTTGTTACCCTTTAGGCATGGAATTGTTTTGTCTAAGGATCAATGTCCTAAGACACCTCAAGAGGTTGAGGAAATAAGATGGATTCCCTATGCTTTAGCTATTGGAAGCTTAATGTATACAATGTTATGTACTAGACCTGACATTTGATATGCAGTAGGGATTGTCATTCGATGTCAGTCCAATCCAAAATTAGATCATTGGACGGTGGTCAAAACGATTCTCAAGTATCTTCGGAGAACGAGAGACTATATGCTCGTGTATGGAGATAAGGATTTGATCCTTACAAGATACATAGACTCTGACTTTTAGACTGATAGAGATTCTTGGAAATCGACATCAGGGTCAGTGTTCACTCTAAATGGAGGGGTTGTAGTTTGGCGAAGCATCAAGCAGGGATGCAACGCATACTCCACTATGGAAGTCGAATATGTAGCTGCTTGTGAAGCTGCTAAAGAGGCTGTTTAGCTTAGGAAGTTCCTTACAGATTTGGAAATTGTTCCAAATATGTCTTTGTCGATCACTCTCTATTGTGATAACAATGGGGCTATGGAAAATTCTAAGGAACCTCGGAGTCATCATAGAGGCAAGCACATCAAACGGAAATATCATTTGATTAGGGAGATTATGCATCGCGGTGATGTGATTGTCACGAAGATTGCGTCAGAGCACAACATTGCTGATCCGTTTACAAATGCCCTCATAGCTAAAGAGTTCGAGGGTCATCTAGAGAGTCTGGGTCTACGAGACATGCGACATCTTGTCTAGGGCAAGTGGGAGATTATACTAGGGTATAGAGTATGCCCTCGTTTATTGTATATTGTACTGGTTTTGCCTGTATTGTACATTAGTCTCCCAAAGCATTAGGACAAGTGGGAGATTGTTGGGATTAGTTTCCCAATTATCCAGGAGTCTCATAGTTTGTAAACAGTTTGTACACATTGTTATTAATAAAATAAGAGTTATTTTATTTGCATTTACTCATATCCAATAAACTAAAATCCGTGGTTATTTATGTAAACTTATGCATGTATATGAGATATACCAGTGGATCATGCCTTAAGTAATAACCTAAATGGTCTGTATTATAAGGATAAAGGAGGGATACCTTATCTTGGTGACATTACGGATACGGCCCGCTTTGTTGAGGTTTACAAGTGTTGTGAACTACTACAGATGGTCTGATCCTGACCATTCATGTAGAGACATGCGAGCGAGGGTGTCCTATACAAAGAGTTTGTATATGACCGGACCACGAGATGATTCGTCTCTTTATATAACGTCGTTGATAATTGAGACTTACATCTCACTAAAACAACCATAGGTGACATGACCTTAATCCTGAGTGTTTTGGGAACTCCTGCCTTTGAGGGCGGCCCTTTGATTAGTATGGGTGAGAGTGGCCAGATTGCCAACTCAACAAGCCTACCTTTTTGGGGATTTGTCTGATTGGGGAGCTGGGAACTCAGTTACACAAGACGGAATTCACTCCTTTCCTGAAGTAGAGGTGAGTAGATAGATTACTCCCTTAAGGGTTGATTCCTGGTCTTGAACATAGTGGCCACATCCTCTCTTTGGAAGAGAGGACCCAGTCATAGTAGGACTATGATTTATTGTTCATTAGAGAAATCAGCGGTATTTAAGGATTAGATGTAACTATAGGGACAAAATGGTAAATTGGCTTAGCTATACTTATAAGCGATCTGTGAAGGGTTATCGTACTGTTAATTGGTTAATATGGACACAAAAATATATCTGTAGTGAGAATAGTGCAGTTGTCGGTCTTTAGTGGAGTGCCCGACAGTTAATGGATGGTGGATCTCGACTAAAGAGTTTAATCAGTTATTCACGTATCGTTTGAGCTTCAAGCTATAGGTCCATAAGGTCTCCTTGGAAGCTCAATGGATTCAAGTTAAGAATCAGATTTTGGGGTTGATTTGAAGTGTTCAAATTAACAAGAGGAAATTCAATTATATGATATAATTGGTGTGATGTATGAGAAACATCAAGAGGAGGAATTAATGTAAATATGATTTACATTAAGTATCATAAAATAGAAAAAGAACTATGGTTTGTATGTTTCATGAGATGAAATATTAAAACTATAGGTTATAAATATAATATGGTACATCAATATTTTTGCTACAAGAGCATATTCGAGACATGAAATATAGAAAATGTCTTCTCTAACATATCAGCATCAGTAATCTTTTCTTCGCATAGCAACAATTTCGAACTGATTTTAAATAATGCGGAGTTGTAATCACTTACTGATTTGAAATCTTGTAGCCTTGAATGCATCCATTCATAACGTGCTTTAGGAAAAATATTTTTTTTTTTTAATGATCATACCTCTCTTTCAAATTTTTTCACAAGATACGAAGATCTTTTATTGTAAGATACTTCATATTCAATCTCTCATGGAGATGATCATGAAAGAAAATCATAGTTTTTGCTTTGTCTTGACTGGATGTCCTATTTCCTTCTTTACTAGTCTCTCCAAGATTCATAACATCCAGGTGGATTTCGGCATCAAACACCCATGAAAATAATTATTGTCGTTGATATCAAGGGCGGCCAACTCTAATTTTGTGAGATTTTTCATGGCGGCACTTTCATAAAATATTGTATTTATATTAGAAATTTAATAGATATTAAATATGCAAAATAACATTAAATTATTAATTATAACGAAGAGGAAAAATATTGTCATACCTTTATGACCTACCTCTAGCGGGAAAAACGACAGGAGCTCGTGCTGATAACGTATTGTGAATTTGAGGAGCACAATGGGAACATAGATGCCAATAAAATATAAAATTAAAATAAATATTATGTTACATTATTTATATATAATGAATAAATAATAAAATAATATAAAAGACTATAAATATATTCAGATATAAAATAAATAACTTAAATAAAATAAAGAAATAAAGAAAATAGTGAAATTATGGAATTTCCTCTAATTTCTTTCCAAAAAGTTGGGATTTCTCACAATATTTTCACACCAACAAAACCCACAAATGACCACTATTTATAGAAGTCTTGGCAAGTAAGATGTGGAATGAATTGGACATTAATGATGTGTATTTATAAGACAAATGGCATTTGAACAAAAAGCATTGACATCTATCAACCATCTATTATAATATTTATAGAAAAATACACTTTGAACATAAAATAATTCATCTTGCAACCTATCAAAACGAACTCGACAATTCATTTAAGAAAAAAGAAATTCAACAAGCTCTGAAGCTTTAAATAACTTCGTGTCCATCTTGACATAGGACAATTAATATTTTCGTATAAGGTTGGCAAGAGGACTAGGGCGAGGTGGGAGGGGAGACATTCTCCATCTCTGTCCCCACTAGGAATATTTCCCCCATCCCTGCCAAATGAAGGCAGGGATGGAGAGGGAATTCTCTGTTGGGGGAATGGGTCCTCGCGGGGATACATCCCTGGTTTCCCCTCTTCATTATTGTTGTAAACGGCTACCCTTCAACGGTCAAATTTGACAGCAATAAACAATCACGAATGACATTCGTCAGAAATATGGAACTTGCAAAACAGAAACTCATTACAGGCTGAGCCACAAATCTCGCTCTCTTTAAGACGTTTCGTGGCTCTGCCCAAGTGTGCAAACAATTTTACATGATTAGCACATTGTCCCCAAGATAAAACAACCAAAAATGTATAAAAAAAATCTTGATCGATGCTGCATGGTACTCGACTGGAGAATTCACACCCTTCAGTATGATATGCTCGGAAAACGAAAACAAGAAAGGAAAGTGAGGAAGGAATTGTGAGGTATGATGGAAGGTTGGAGCCTTTTATAGGCCTCAAAGGCCAACTGCAACATGAAACTGTCGAGGAGAAAAATGCGTCCAGCCATAGAATGTATGACCAAATATGTTATTAGTTTTATAATTTTTTTAAAAAAAATAGTCAAACACACGTGCTCACCATGTCTGACCTGATGGGCGACGACGTGCACGTGTGGGATGTCCATCGTATCCACATTTTTCTAACTCCTTATTCCTTCTAAAATATGGGTACGCTTGGGGCCAAACCCAAAGTCCAAGATGGGAGTATAAGAAGGAGACTCCTCTTTAAAAAATAAATAATGTGGGATTCTCGACCAAAAGTTTTTTTGCCTTTTCTTTTAAAAACATGATTTTCACCCAACAATCCCCCACTTGAAAATTTAAAACCTAAAAAAAGCATTCTTCACATTTGTCTATCTTCTATTCCCTCTAAAATATGGGTTCCTGTTGAGGCCCAAACCCAAAGCCCAAGATGGGAGTATAAGAAGGAGACTCCTCTTTCAAAAATAATCATTATGGATTCTCAACCAAAAGTTTTTTCCCTTTTCTTTTAAAAACTTGAATTTCCACCCAACAATCCCCATTTGAAAATTTAAAACATAAGAAAAGCTTTTTTCATCGAGCAATATCAATCTATACAACATTATGTATAAGCAAAGGTGTCTTACGACTTGAACCTTCGTAGTGTAAATGATTCAGAATATACTAGAGTAACCCTTGGTTTTGAACTCTATCTCTAACAACATGTCACGCATAGTATCATTAGGGTGTAGTTCGAAAGCCATGCTTTACGGCCAAGCACATGTATCCCGGTTTAGTGAGCGTTGTAGACAGTTTGCCTAAAAAATCCATAGAAAGCAGCCCCCACTTCCACATTCACATAGGTGAGTCTTTCAAGAGTGCTCATGCAGCTAGATGCCCCACTTGACATCAAGTATAGATCTCTTAAGAACTAAGTTCAACCTTTCTTACGTTTCAGGATATCATGCTCAGTCTCTAGGTCATAGAAAGGGAACTTTGTGTTCGTTTTAGCATGATTCACTATATATCACTTGTGAACAATTATTAACCATTAAACCTGTTTCTTGGGATCTCCAGTCTATAGGTTGGATTTTCCTCACAGTGATTAATCTCTCTATAGGCATGAGTCCCATCTTTTCTAAGGTTTTGAAAACCTTCTCTCTGGTCAGTCCTTTTATCAAAGGATCTACCAAGTTTTCATCAGTCCGTATATGATCCACTCTAACTACACCAGTAATGAGGAACTCTCTAATGGTACTGTGCTTACAATATATTTGTCATCTCTTTTCGTTGTTTTAATGGTTTTTAACTTTTGCAATTGCTACAGTACTATCGCAATGGATCAATA
>NW_028326451.1:0-12000 GCF_027475165.1 Benincasa hispida
TTATTCGTTCGGAATCATTAACATGAAACTTCGCTATATCTAAAAACTAGGATAGTCCTTCTCTATACTTCACTGATAACTTATTCCTTAATTTAATCCATTCTTTATTCATCCTTAAAAACAAATATTTTTTGACCAACTTGTAATAAAAAACAATAACATGGATTAGACATTACTAACATTAATTACCAACTTTAACAACATGCTAGAAATTAAAAACAATGGCTTAAATTAATTTACAAAATAAGAGAAAATAAATGAAATGGATGTGCACGAACCTTGTTGAAAGCTTTGAAATAAACAACAAATTCGCAAGCAATGAAGGGAGAAGGCGGCGGTGGACGGTGGCGCGAAGGGGGAAGGGCAGGCGGGGGAACGGCGGGGGAGTGAAGGGAAGAAAGAAAATGGGGCGGCGGGCGTGAAGGGGGGTGGTGGGTGTGAAGAGGGAGTGGCAGAGAAGAGGGAAAATTGGTTGGGCGTTAGGAGAACCGTTATAGAAAATCCCGACAGGTAGCTTAAGGTGTCGGGATTTCCTTAGGAACTCCCAATGCGTATTATAAAGGTCCCTTATGGCAATGGGAGTTTCCAAAGAACTCCCGACGGTGCTTTATGGCGTCAGGAAACATCCTGTTTCCCGACGATCGAGCTCCCAACGATCGATTTAGGTGTCGGAGGAGCTCATTTTTCTTATAATGCAGGCCGGGGCCAAGGATGTCATTCCCTATCCCCATCCCCGCTCTCTATTTCATTCCCCATCCTCGCAAAATTGCCCAATAAATAATCAAATTTGAAATTTAAATGTAATATTTAGATAATAACAATAATAACATAACATTAGATAACTATACTACATTAATATATGGAAATTAATCGCGGTGGCGACAGGGAACAGAGCAGGGGCAGGGGTGGGGATGGGGAATGTCCCCACTCCCTCCCCCATTCTAGATGGGGTGGGGCCCCACGGGTCCCCGTCCCCGTGGAGAAATTGAACATCTCTATTGATCACTAAATACACTCTTAGTAACTTAAATTATTCGAATTATTTAATTGACTTAGCTAGACTACCTTTTTAATTCAGGGTGTTTAATTAATGTGGATACTATTCAACCCAAATAATTGAACATCTAGGTTAATTAAGAAATTAATTAACACGTTAGGGCATGTAGCTTGGGTCTCTTAAGCATATGAGCTAAGATTCAAACAAGCCAGCATGACATGATTTTATAAGTTCTATGGTCAACCAAGTTAATTAAATCCATTGGCTAGATCCTTTAACCAAATGGAACTACAATTTTATATTTCTCTTTTACAATTATGCTATTTAATTTTCATTGCAATCAAAACAATCTCAAAACTCTCACCTTGTGACCATTCGAATTCATAAATTAGCTAAAATATCTCAAAGTTCCATATAGAGATGACTCGTTTCTACTAATCTACGAGCTCATGAGAGTTGTTAAAAATTTATTTATTTTAGGTGCTATTTAATTTTAATTGCAATCAAAACAATCTCATAATTCCCACCTTTTGACCATTCGAATTCATAAATTAGTTAAAATATCTCAAAGTTCTATATAGAGATGACTCATTTCTACTAGTATACAAGCCTATGAGAGTGGTTATAAATTTATTTATTTTAGATCCGAACAGGCCTCGAACAAGTGAGAATGATGAGATTGAATTTTTTTCAAATACTTTTCTGCGCGTTATTTTAAGCTCTAAAGAAGCCAACTTGCCGCAGCTTCATTTTCTTTCCACGACCAGTCCTCAATAAAATTATTCATACACAGAATGCAATGAAAAGTTTGTATTCTCGGTAGTTGACAGGGATTTTGTTTGGGCGTCATTTAATCTCAATAGCCTAAAGATCAAAAGAAAAATTTGGAAATATCAAACTACTCCTATCAATATTAGAACGTAACAACAATCATAAGTCCGAGTCGATCCTCAGGAAACCACGATTTATTTCGTTAAACCAATTTTCTAACTAGGCGATAAATTGGAGATTTTGGTGTCAAAAAGATAAATGCGTGAAATTGATATAAAAGAGTAAATGTAATCTAAAATAGAGATCTGTCTAATTTCCAAAGCGAGAGAGAGAGTTTCTCATGCAATTTATATCATGAAAATCAATAATTAAAGAAACATTATAGTCTATGCATGCATTGCTACAAAATTGATTCGACTTAATTAATCTCTACAAAAACCGACAATTAATTAAATCAAAACCAATCAATCGTCATAATTATTAATTAAGGCTAGAAAGATCATACCCTAATTAAACTGTATGCATTTAATTCCTACGTGGATACCTTAGCGATCATATAGACATAAAAATCATAGCATTAAGGATTGAGGATTCAATAACAACCGATAACTAGTTCGGAAAACCATATCAATTAACTAAATTATTCTTCGGAATCCAGATTAAATAGGCATTACCAGATTTAAGGTCAACTTATAAATCTAAGCATTCACATATAATACTTATGCTACTGGAGTAAAAATCTAGCATAGGCGATCACAAGAAAACGTGGCGAGCCTCGAAATTAACTAGCAGAGACATGCAATTATGATAGGGTCGTCAGTCCAACACACAAAATGCAAATCTAATTACACCAAGATTCAAAGAAAACATAGAATTGAAGAACAAGAAATTTAATCACAAAATTCTCAAGAGATTAGATATATGGCTATTGCTCAAAGAAATTAGATAAAAAAATACCTTTTAATTCATAGACAAATCCGAGATAAACATCCGATTCGTTGATTACGACCCAAAATCAAAAGAAAAACTAACCTACAAGGAAAAATAAGAAGAATGAAGATCAACCTCAGCCTCCATCAATTCAACCTCCAAATTCAGCCTTTTTTTTTACCTAAAGGCGAAGATATATATTTATAAAATAAATCACAGCGTTGCAATGTTGCCCTATGTTTGGGCCAAAGAAGAAGCACATGCAGACGACATGGGAAACGTTACTCCAATCGGAGCATCTCAATGCTATTGGCAGCGTTGCAAGTGTTAGACCTAGGTAAGGGATGAGTGTTGCGACGCTGAAGCAGGGCCATTTTGGTCTTTTTGCTCTTTTAAAGTCCGAATGCTCAAATCAACTCTAATTTGCTTCAAATTAACTCCGTTCAACTCCAAATACTCGGTCCTACCTCTTGATTGTTCGGTAACTACAAAATAAGGCAATAAATACATAAAATCTATTAGCAAGCCTGAATTAAGTTGGAATAATAATTTTTTTTGTAAAGCTATCCGTAGTCAAAAGAATGAAATCGAAGGCAGTTGGCTTTAAAATTGATGGTAAAATAGAAAAGGAAGCATTAGTATGAATTGATTGTTGAAGCTTATTATAGTAAACCAACCACTACCATTATTTTTTATTCTTTACTTTTTTTGGCAATTTAATGCAATAAACTACAGTTGGGTTGATTTTCTTGCTCGTACGTTACATTATTTTCTCTCTACATTTAATTCTAATGCTCAATCCAAACGGTATACTTTACGCCTGAGTAACTAACTGATTAGAATGCTATTAATACTCATAGGGCATATATGAGTTAGATTGGATTAGGTAGAATCAATTTTTTAAGAGTTGTCTGTCATTGTAACACCCATACCTACTAATGCCATGTTTTCATCGCTCAACAATAACTTTCGCGGTTCACTTGTAGAGAGTTTTCTAGCATAATATGACTAACAATACAAAAAATTTAGGGCGTTCAATGGAAAGCTATTGATGAAGCAAGTGCCAATGTCAATATTATTGTTCCTCTCTTCCTCGTTATATCCTTCTACTTTTACCTATTTTCTTCTACTACCTATATGATATGATATATTTTATGTTATATATACTATATATATCATATGGCATAGTGCAAAGTCGACATTTTCGTGCCCCCTTTAGACCACTCTCTTAAAATAGTGCAAAGTCGAGATCTTAATACTGTATTTTCAGAAGATTATCAAAAAGAAATTCTCCACTATGTTTATTGTCATCAGGTGAAAACTAATTAGAATTAGTTTTAACTGATTTCAACTAATGAAATAAAAAGTTTTTGTTATTAAGTACGATCTTTTGGATTGGTAATTGACGTCTTTATCCGTTGAATGAATGGAACAAGAATTAAGATGGTGGATGGGGACTACACATGGTGGGAGAAAGTTGCATGCTTTGCACTATCCTAAACTATATTGCATTGTGTTTGCTTGTGGAAGGAGCAGACAAGGATGGCTGTGCTAAAGCAAGGAAGTGGATTCTTGACATTGGAGGTGCTCTTTACATATCTTCTTGAGGAAAGATTTTGCTCGCAGTGAGTAGTATAGTATTTAATTTCTACCTACTAAATTATTATTATTATTTTCTTGTAATTTGTTGTAACAACCCAGATTTGTACGCATATAGGAAATTAAATGTCAAATATTAAGCAGGACGAAATTTTATTTAAAGGGGTGGAAATTTAGAATGGGAAAAAATAGAAAATTTATTCATTATCCAAAACTAATGAATAAGAGAGCAGAATCAGGGAGGATTAATTGGAAGTTGGACGCTAACTAATTCAGGAGACAGCGGGCAGTAGATAACTTTTTGTTTGGACACTGCTCATTGGAAGAATTGGAGGTGAATTAATTGTCCATATACTCTTAAATTTGAAAGAGTTAAAAAGGGTAAGTGGAATCCACAAGCAGTGAAGGCAACCCACACGAGAGCGGGCGGGAGTGGGAGCGAGAGCGAGACCAGCGAGAGCGAGAATCACAAGAGCAGACCAGCGAGAAAGCTGGAGAGAGCGAGATTCTAAGAACAAAGAGAGCGAGATTTGGACAGAAGCGTGGATTATGCGTTGAATTTGGCCACGATCTTATAGATTATACTTAAAAAAAACCCTAAAATTGAATACAAATAAAGAATGATGACGTAACGGCAAACGTTAACCAAGATTAGGTGTCTTATTGAGAGAAATCCTTAAACCTTAAGTAATTCTAAAGAAGCCATCTGTAGGATGATTTGTCACATTGAGAAGAGCTGAAAACTACTACAAATAGGACCCTTTGCCGAAGATTTAACCCATTCTCAAACAAATCTCAGTAACAAAGAATCGATTAAAAGAGAAGAGCTCGTGTAAGGTGCTGCCCAAATTTCTGCCTAAATTTCTTCTTTTGATTTAAAAAGGGAAAGCTCTACTGATCAAATCATAAAGAATAATAAGGAATAACTAGATCACGGTAAGTAGTTTATCTCACCCTCTCTTTAAGTGTTCTATGGTAGTGTACCTTTATTATGTTGCATGATTATGTTAATTGTTATATTGCATTACATGTTTAGAACACGTTTCTCTTTAAGGGACCCCATGCATTATGTTTGATCACGATTACGTTAAAATCAAGTTTTAATTAGGTGTAAGTTATGCTTCCAATCTAATCTTACATTTATGTTAATGGTTGATGTTGGATGCGACTCTGGCCCTACTGACTACATGACCCGCTAATCATTAGATGGGTTAGTTTCCGTTTAAGTCCTCATCTTCCTATCAGGGCGGAGAGATTTATGCTTCCAGGGCTGGCGGGGCATGTATGGTTGCACCCCTCCAGGCCTAATCTTACGTTATGTTTATGCTAGGGACTAACAGAATATGTATGGTTGCACCTCTCTAGTCCAATATTACGTTTATGCTAATGGTTGATGTTGGATGCGACTCTGGCTCTACTGACTGCATGACCCGCTAATCATCAAATGGGTCAGTTTTCGCTTAGGTCCTCATATTCCTATCAGGGCGGAGAGATTTATGTTGGAAGCATAACTGACCACCACATATTATTATACGTTTTCGGTCCCGATCATATGTTTTCATGACATGTTGCTTGTGATTGCGCATTTGGTCACTACCCTACGTGAGAACTACTTACTGGGTATATTATATACTCATCCTATATTTTTACAGATTTTGTAGGTAAGGACACAACGTAGATGGCAGAATTGGACGTCGCTCAAATGGCCAACCATCAAACTCACTATTATAGGCATATGCATTTTGTACCACCACGCTAATGTTTTATGAATCCTGATGTTTTGATAAATAAACTTTTATATAGTTTTTCTATCTAATTAATAAAATTTAGATATGTTCTTTGAAATTTCAACCAAAACTCATCTCATGATAGAAAAGTCTAAGTATGCATGTCGTAGCATCGGATCATAATGTGTAAGGATCCGGTCGTTACAGTTTGGTATCAGAGCCAGGTTTCGATCCTGGGACCTATGGGTTATGGGCCCACCACGCTTCCAAAACCTCACAATGGCAAGAAAAAATTTTCCAAAGCACTCAGGGCATACAGTCACAACAGAAGAGTCAAACATTTACATATCTTAAGTACAGAAATTGTGGAAAACACCATCAGGGGCAATGTCTTCGGAACATAGGGGTGTGTTTCAACTACAGCCAGATAGGTCACTATACAAAGGCTTGCCCAAAGCTCATTAACCAAGTATCAACGACCCAGACCACCCAGCCTACTAGTAACAAGGTTACCCAACAACAGAAAAGACGGGTGTTTGCTGTTACACGTCAAGAGGCAGAGGATCAAGATGTAGTTGTTACAGGTACATTACCCATCCTCGGGTATTATGCCTTCACTTTATTTGATTCGGGCTCTAGTCATTCATTTATCTCTACAATATTTGCACAACATGCTCAATTAACATCAAAGCCCTTAGGCTACATTCTATCCGTAGTAGTAGAAAACTGTGAATTGTCAGTAGTAGGACATAAACTAGGGGTGACCCTTATCATCTTAGACATAAGTGATTTTGACATAATACTAAGTATGGACTGGTTAGCAGCAAACTATGCAAGCATAGATTGCCATAATAAAGAGGTCATATTCACCTTTGCAACAAGAACCAAGTTTAAGTATAAGAGTTCTAATACACCATCAGCCCCAAGAATAATATCAGCCTTAAAAACTAAACATTTGCTCAACCATGGGGCTTGGTCATATTTAGCAAGTGTAGTGGATTTACGAGACCAAAAGGATGAAATTAAGGCCATTCTTGTAATAAGGGAATTTGATGATGTATTCCCAGAAGAGTTACCAGGTTTACCACCTAGTCGAGAAATAGAATTTTGTATAGATCTAATTCCCGGAGCTGAACCAATTTCTAAAGCACCATCTAGAATGGCACCTGCGGAATTAAAAGAACTCAAATTACAATTACAAGAATTGTTAGATAAGGGATTTATATGCCCTAACGTGTCTCCATGGGGAGCACCTGTCTTATTTGTAAAGAAAAAGGATGGATCCATGTGATTATGTATAGATTATCGAGAGTTGAATAAGTTGACAATAAAGAATAAGTACCCACTTCCACGCATTGATGACCTATTTAACCAATTACAAGGTGCCTCAATATTCTCCAAAATAGACTTACGATTTGGTTGTCATCAACTACGAATCAAGGAGTTTGATATACCCAAGATTGCTTTCCGAATAAGATATGGGCATTATGAATTCGTTGTGATGCCCTTTGGATTAACAAATGCCCCAGCAGCCTTCATGGACTTGATGAATAGAATTTTTAAGGACTATCTTGATAACTTCGTGATCGTATTTATAGATGATATTTTGGTCTATTCCAAGTCTAAGGCAGAACATGAAAAACATCTTAGGGACATCCTTTCCATACTAAGAAATGAAAAGTTATATGCCAAATTCTCCAAGTGTGAGTTTTGGACGCGACAAGTCGCCTACCTAGGGCATATTGTAAAGCAAGAAGGAATCTCAGTAGATCCTACTACAACGGAAAAAGTTAGCAGGTGGCCTCGCCCAACAACAGTCAGCGAAGTGCAAAGCTTCCTTGGATTAGCAGGATATTATAGACGATTTGTGAAAAATTTCTCAAGTATAGCATTACCCTTAACTAACCTCACCAAGAAGAATAATCCTTTTGTCTGGAATCAAGCATGTGAGCAAAGCTTCCAGGAACTAAAAGAAAGGTTGACCACGGCCCCTATTCTCACTATACCTGACGGATCAGGGGGTTTAACTGTGTAGTGACACATCGAAGAGGGGGCTTGGTTGTGTATTGATGCAACACGGAAAGGTAATAGCATATGCTTCAAGACAACTAAAACCTTATGAACAAAATTATCCCGTTCATGACTTGGAGTTAGCTGTTGTAGTCTTTGCCTTAAAGATATGGAGACATTACTTATATGGGGAAAAGATCCAAATTTATACAAATCATAAAAGCCTTAAGTACTTCTTTACCCATAAAGAGTTAAATATGAGGCAATGAAGATGGTTAGAATTAGTCAAAGACTATGACTGTGGAGATCCTCTATCATCCAGGAAAAGCTAACATTGTTGCTGATGCTCTTAAGTAGAAAGTCAGCTCATACAACAACTCTAAGTACCATCTCCAAACACATAATGGATGACCTGGAAAGAGCCGAGATCTCACTAATACCAGACACCTTCACAACTCGAATAGCACAGTTAATTGTAAGACCTGCATTAAGGCAAAGGATAATTGATGCATAATAAATAGATAAATACATAAACAAACAACTACAGTCAGAAAATGGAGAAACCAATCAATTCTCTACAGCCCCAGACTCTGCACTCCTCTACCATGGGCGTCTACGTGTACCAGATGATGAAGAAATCAAGAAAGAACTACTGAAGGAAGCTCATGAATCATGCTTTTCAATACATCTTGGGAGTACCAAAATGTATCGAGACTTGAAAGCACATTACTGGTGGGGTAACATGAAAAAGGATATAGCCGACTATGTAAGTAAATGTTTGGTTTGTCAACAGGTGAAAGCTCTACAGCAACGACCACAAGGACTCCTCCAGCCTCTAAGTGTTCCAGAATGGAAATGGGAACATATTTCTATGGACTTCATCTCAGGACTCCCGAGAACTGTTAAAGGCCACAACATGATTTGGGTAATTGTAGATCGACTCACCAAATCGGCCCACTTCCTACCATGCAAAACTACTCACACTACGGAAGCATAGCTCAAATGTACTTAAAAGAGGTCATCCGGTTACATGGAATCCCAGTATCAATTGTTTCAGATCGAGACCCTCGTTTCGTCTCCAAGTTCTGGAAAAGTTTACAGAAAGCAATGGGCACACAGCTAAATTTCAGCACCGCCTTTCACCCACAAATTGATGGCCAAACAGAACGAGTTAATCAAATCCTAGAGGACATGTTGAGGGCATGTGCTTTGGATTTTACTGGAGCATGGGATTCGCAAATACACCTTATAGAATTTGCTTATAATAATAGTTATCAGGCGACAATTGGTATGGCTCCCTTCGAAGCCTTATACGGAAAGAAATGCAGATCCCCTATAAATTGGGATGAAATCGGGGAGCGAACACTACTAGGACCTCAATTGGTGCAGCAAACATCAGAGTCAATTAAGCTAATTCGGGAAAGAATGCGAACAGCTCAAAGCAGACAGAAGAGTTATGCTGATAACCGTCGAAAAGAGTTGGAATTCAAAGTAGGAGATCACGTATTTCTAAAGGTAGCACCAATGAAAGGCATTATGCGTTTTGGACGAAAAGGCAAACTTAGCCTCCAATTTATTGGACCCTTTGAAATATAGAACGTATTGGCCAAGTAGCTTATCGATTAGCATTACCACCTACCTTTTCTACAATACATAATGTCTTTCATGTATCGATGCTTCGAAAATACGTGTTTGACCCATCACATGTAGTAAATTATGAACCTCTACAAATAAGTGAAAACTTGGAATATGAAGAGACTCCAGTTTGCATCCTAGCAAGAGAGAATAAGTCACTTCGTAATCGGGAAATAAGTTTAGTGAAGGTTCTCTGAAGAAATCAGCAAGTAGAAGAAGCTACATGGGAATGAAAAGAAGAGATGAAAGTCAAATACCCTTATTTGTTTAAGAACCAAGAAACTTTCGAGGACGAAAGTTCTTAAGGGGGGAAGAATGTAACAACCCAAATTTGTACGCATACAGGAAATTAAATGTCAAATGTTAAGCAGGACGAAATTTTATTTAAAGGGGTGGTAAATGTAATACCCTTACCCTAATTTAGAAAGCAGGAAAACAAATAAAATCTATAATTAAGAATGAAAAATATATAAATTTAATAGGAAAATCGGGTGGAAATTTAGAATGGGCAAAAATAGGAAATTTATTGATTATCCAAAAATAATGAATAAGGGGGCAGAATCAGGGAGAATTAATTAGAATTTGGACGTTAGCTAATTCAGGAGACAACGGGCAGTATATAACTTTTTGTTTGGGCACTGCTCATTGGAAGAATTGGAGGTGAATTAATTGTCCATATACTCTTAAAATTTGAAAGAGTTAAAAAGGGGAAGTGGAATCCACAAGCAATGAAGGCAACCACGTGTGAAAACTAGCGAGATTGGAGAGAAATATTGGAGAGAAAACTGGGAGAGAGCAAAGTTGGAGAGAAAAGAGGGAGAGAAAGAAGGAGAGAGCCACACTGGCGAGATTAGAGAGAGTGAGATTGGAGAGAAAATTGGAGAGAGCGAGAGTGGAGAGAGAGAGATTCTCAGCGAGAAAGTGGGAGAGAGCGAGAGCCACGAGAGCCAAACCAGCGAAAAAGCTGGAGAGAGCGAGATTCTTGGAATAGAGAGAGCGAGATTTGGACAGAAGCGTGGATTATGCGTTGAATTTGGCCACGATCTTATAGATTATACATGGAGAACCCTAAAATTGAATACAAACAAAGGTTGAAGATGTAAGGGCAAACGTTAGCCAAAATTAGGTGTCTTATTAAGAGAAATTCTTAAACCTAAGTAATTTTAAAGAAGCCATTTGTAGGATGAGTTGTCACACAGAGAAGAGCTGGAAACGGCTATAAATAGGAGACTTGGGCTGGAAGTTAAACTCATTCTCAAACAAAACTCAGTAGTAAAAATCGTGTGGAAAGGGTGAAGTAATTCTGTTAGTTAGAAGGAGGAAACGCGAGGGAAGTGCTGCCCAAATTTCCTTCTGATTTAAGAGGGAAAGCTCTACTGATTAAACCATAAGAATAATAAGGAATAACTAGGATCACAGTCAAGGTAAGTAGTTTATCTCACCCTCTCTTTAAGTGTTTCATGGTAGTGTATCTTTAATATGTTGCATAATTATGTTATTGTTATGTTGCATTACATGTTTAAAATACGTTTATCGACAAGGGACCTCATGCATTATGTTTGTTCATAAGATTAAATTTTAATTAGATAAAGGTTATGCTTCTAGGGCTAGCAGAACATGTATGGTTGCACCCCTCTAGACCCAATTCTATGTCAAGTTTATGCTAGGGACTAACAGGGTATGTATGGTTGCACCCCTCTAGTCCAATCTTACGTTTATATTAATGGTTGATGTTGGATACGACTCTGGCCCTACTGACTGCATGACCCACTGATCATCAGATGGGTTAGTTTCCGCCTAAGTCCTCATCTTCCTATCAGGGCGGAGAAATTTACGTTAGAAGCATAACCGACCATCACAGTTATTATACGTTTTCAGTCCCAACCATATGTTTTCATGACATGGTTCTTGTGATTGAGCATTTGGTCACTACCCTATGTGAGAACTACTTACAGGGTATATTATATACTCATCCTATATTTTTACAGACTTTGTAGGTAAGGACACAACATAGATGGCAGAATTGGACGTCGCTCAAATGGCCAACCATCAAACTCACTATTATAGGCATACACATTTTTGTATCATCACGCTAGTGTTTTATGGATCCTGGTGTTTTGTAAAATAAACTTTTTATATAGTTTTCTACCTAATTAATAAAATCTTAGATATGTTCTTTTGAGATTTTTACCAAAACTCATCTCATAATAGAAAAGTCTAAGCATTCATGTCGTAGCGGTCGGACCATAATATGTAAGGATTCGATCGTTACACAATTTTCAAGTTCCATAATTATTGTCGTTAAGTTTTTCAGAAGCTAGCAATTAGATA
>NW_028326452.1:0-17002 GCF_027475165.1 Benincasa hispida
GCAGTCCAGTATTTATTATTATGTATACAAATCTTGCTGTACTAATCTACTTGTAGCTTTCATTAATTATTTGATACCTAACTATTTTTACGTTGACATGTCATAAATATTTTTAGAAAGGATTAAAAATTAAAGTTGCTTTTAAGCAATTTGCACAATTTAAAAGAAAAACATTTTTTTTCTTCTAGTTCAACAAAAATACGTGGGTTAAAAATTTGAATCCACCAACTCTAACCAAATTATATTGGTTTATTTTATTAAAGTTTTTAAAATGACTCTTTGAGTTTAAAAGATGGATAAACAAACCAATAAATTGAGGTATTTTATAAAAATTGAGAAATATATAAAAATTAAAATGTTGTATATAAAGATAAACAAGTAGGAACAATATCATGATGATTATTTTGTATATATGTACGATTAAGAAACATTTTTTTTTTCTTTTTTCACTAAACTATATATTACGAAAATAACAATTTATATGAAGTTTCATATATAATATTTAGTTTATGTTTTTTTTTTTAACTTTAAAATAAAACAACTTAATCTATGTGTTTTTTACCTTTTTAACTTTTGGGTTGTATTTGGGGCAAAAATTATCCTAAGACTATCATAATCACTTCTTGTTACTATAAATACTATTTTGTATTTTTCAATGAGCTACAATTAACGATATTTCAAAACTCCTATTGAATATGATATTTACTATTTGATACCATTTTTACTATTTTATGTTCATCATTTTTTATTCTTTGCTACAATATTTACTATTTTCTTCTCAAACTAAAATAGTTTACACCTCAAACATATACTATTATAACCTAAACTAAAATAATCTACACCCTAAACACAAATTATTATAATCCAACTATAATAATTTATGACTATAATAATCAATTTCTTGTCCCAAACGCCCCTTAGTCTCTATCAAGAAAAATATTATTAATATTTAATAAAATTTGTTGTTTATATAAATCAAAAAATTGAATAGAGGCTAAATGCGTTTATTAAGAAAATTAGATCTGAGTTGACCATGAAAATGCAATAAGTCGATGGATTCGAGAATGGAAAAAAAAATCACTCGTCGATTTGAGCATAACTTCAGTTGATAATTAAATCATATACCTTAGATCAAAAGATTAATCGTTTGACCAAAGTGAACTTAGCTCCATAATAATTAGCATGATAATCCTCTTTAGAGTGGTTGAAGATTTGATCCTTATCCTTTAATTGTGCTTAAAAAAAAAAAAAAAAAAAAGGAGTCGTTTGAATTTTATCTCACATATGCCATTAGAAAAAAAAATCACTCACTAGATAAATAGAAATGCTCTTAAAATATAAATATAGTAAATTAGAATTTTAAGCAAAATTTTAATTAATAATTGGCTCTCCTTGTATTTAATTTGAGATAAAGTTAAAGGAAAGGTTTGGTCCTCCTCTACACAGAAGCCTCCCCTAACTCAATAATAATATCTATTTTCGTTATACAAATACATATATATCTTATTTTTTTTTAGACATTATACATTAAATATCTGCTATATTATCTTATAATTTTTTTTGGATTATATGTAAAATGAGATATCTAATCTTAAACTTCGAGATTGATAGTATAAATTCATGCTAGTTGAATTGTGCTTATGTTAGTGCATAGTTATCATTCTTTCCGGTTTCCACCATAAATTTATTTTGTAAACATATAATAATTCAAATAAGTCATTGAACGATGTTCTAATTTCTTTTAATAGTATCGATTAATCAAATATATTTTTACCTATATTATTAAAGTTTAAAATATCAACGTCGATACAATTATCGAGGTCTCAATTTCACAAAAACAAGTTTAATTATTATTTGTATTGTATTATATTTATATTAGCAGCATTTTTTACCTATTTTTTTTATATATTTTTTTTTTAAAATTAATTTTTATGTAAAAATACGTTGTAAATATTTTAATTACTTTTACCTATTACCTTCTCCAAGTTCATAATTATTGGTGGGGAAATGCCTCAAATTACTATTTGTTCCATTTGCATGTGTCCAACAGCTGAATTATAAATATTTTAATACTTTACCTATTACCTTCTCCAAGCTTCATAATTATTGGGGGGAAAAGCCTCAAATAATTTGTACATTTGCATGTGTCCAACAGCTGAATTATAATTTATAATTTCAAGTAGAGGAGGAAGGGGACCAATCCAGTGCATCATGCACACACAACTTTCTACTCTCTTACTCTTATTAATGTGGGACCAATTCCAAAACCATCTCTTTAATGCTAACTATATTCAATAGCTTAATGACTTTTAACCTTTCTAATTAAATTTTGACTTGTTTTTAAGCTTTACTTTTCAAGGTAAAAAATTCACTACCTAAATTGTCTTCCATTAAAACATAGCTTCAAACAAAAATAAAATATAAGTGTATGGTAATTTGGGTAGTTGTTTTGTTTTCGTTTCTTTTTCTGATTCTGAAGAAGGGAACATGATTTCTTTTGTAATCTCGGATAGATTTCTCTCTACTTTTAGAAGATCTGTTTCTTTGATTGTTATTGATTGAATTCTTATTTTTTTAAAGAAATAAATAAATAAAATAAAATATAGTACATTTTAGGCTAACATGTCTCAAGTATGATCTTTGGTGTAAGTATCCTAAAATTCAAAATATAACATTTTAGTTTAAATCATTGAAGGTCTTTTTTTTTTTTTTTTTCCTTAAATTTTAATACAATATGTATAGTGAGAGATATTTGAATCTTTGACTTCTTGGTTGGGAGTATAAGCATAAACTAATTGAGTTATTAAAATTGAAGTTTGAATTGATTATTATCACCAATGCATAGTTCAATTGACATACTTTACGTATATGCAAGGCCCGTGATTCAATTTTTTCTACCACTGTTATACCAAGAAAAACGAGGTCTTTTTAAATATAAAAAAATATTTAAAAATATTTACCATTTATAGTAAAAAGTTTCAAAAGTATAAACACTTTTGGAACTTTTTGCTATGAAATATAAATATTTTTTAGATTTTTCTATTTATAAGAATAAAAATACAAAATAATACTTGTGTTAAGCGTTATATATAAATTTTAATATTATATCATAATGATGTAAATTTTTAACGAATTAATGAATAAATTTAACGAAAATGTGAGACATTCATAAAAGAATGTCATAGATAAAATCATGGTAACAAACAAATCATTTTTTATTTTCAAAACTTAAGAACAGATCAATTGGATTAAAGTATATATGTTAAACTAAAAAACCAAATATTTGAATTCTCACTCTCATATGTTGTTTGACTAATTTTTTTTTTTTAAAGTTAAGTCAAAGTTAATTAACATGCAGTATAACCAAATTGGTTTAAGTATTAATAATTTTTTTTTGAGCAAAAAATAATCAAAGTAAATCATGTATTTGGCATAATAATCAAATCAAAATTTTCACTATAAACTCTTAATTTCCCCATTTAAACCTGTGCTTTTAATTTAATTTTCACAAAATTCATCATATAATTTTGATTTTTAAAAAAGATTAGAAATCTTCCGACTCGCAAAATTATAACAAAAATCAAAATTGTATTTATTGCACAATATCAATTATTGAACATAAATCTTAAAAAACTTGTCAACCTGAACACACTTCAATTGATATAACTTATAAGACATATACTCTTAACCAAGATGTCATATGTTCAAATATTCCCACTTTTTTATGAAAAACTACAAAAACTCATACATTTCCACAAAAAAAAAAAAAAAAAAAGTAACTTCTTTTTCTCTAAAGTCTCATGAATTTATTTTTTGAAATAAAAAATATTTGAGGTGCAAGTTGTACATATATTATGCTCCTGACACCCAATAAAAAATTGTCACATAGTAATTTTTATTTTTTTAAAAATAAATTGATTGAAAATAATTTTTTGTATGTAAAGAAAAAATGAGAGTATAGAATTAAATGCAACCAAAACTATATCTAAACATTGCTTTTCTTATATACATTTTACCTAATTCATTAGATACATATAAAAATATTTTATGAAAAGCAAACAAACGTAAACTTTGCAACAAATGTACATTGAAGGTATAATATACAATTATACTTAAAAAAAAAATAGAATAACACTTCAAAATTTAAAACTAAAATGTAATTTGATGAAATCTAAAGTTTAAATTAATAAAGTTAAAAAAAAAAGAATTAAAAAGAAAGTTATGTATAACCTCCGTCAAAGTCCTAACCTCTATTCTCCACCCCAAAAAAAGTCTTAACCTCTATTACTGCTCTCTTAATTAGCCTATAACTTAGTGAAAGGACTACGATATTATGTTCTTATTTTCTTTGTATATGTGAACAATAATATCTCATCTATTTGTATTTTTCCTTTTAATAAAGGAACAAATCTATTTTCCAACGATATAGACAGAAATATATTTCAACTATTTATGAAACATTTGGAAGTCTATATATATATTTCATTATTTATAAGAATGAGAAGACAAAAAATTAAAAGTTTAGACTTCCATCAAACATGAAATTACGTTTACATTCAATTCATCAATTAATTTATAAAAAAAAAATTGAATTTGTCCAAGTTCTACTAGATGTGAAATTGTGAAGTTATTGGACTAAATAACAAACTTTCCTACTAGACTAATCTTGTAATTTTGTATGAAAAGAAAATTAATTAAAATACAGACACCCAAATATGAAGATCGCCTTAAAATGTGTTAGTATTCAAAAGGTCTGGTTCCAACTTTTATATCGATTTTTATTTAAAATAAAAATTCGAAAGAAGGGAAATTGGTACCGATGGCCATCTCGAAATTTAGTCTCACTTTTAAATTTGCTCAATTTTTGCCTTATAGTTGTTGTCATCAGTCCATGAATTTACCACTTTTAACATTTTTTTCCTTTTCCCTTCTTCCTTTTCTCTTTTGTCGATTTTTTTTGCGTTTCTTCTTTTTTTTTTCTTTCTTTTTGGATGATTTCTTCTATTTATGATGCTCTTTGTTTTTCAACGATTTTTTTTTTCTTTTCTGGTGAGATTTCCTTCTCACCCTCTTTTCTTTAGTTGCACTCATTTTCTGGTGATTTTCTTCCGTTTATGTTTACATATTTTTCTTCTTCTTGAATTAAATATGTAAGTTGAAGTGTGAATCAGAACGAGAGGAAGACGCGAGAGTGAGACCAAGAAATGAGAGAAATAAGGGAGAGTGAGAATTCAAATGAAGAAAAAAACTACAAAATTGACGAGGGAGAAACGAGAGGAAGTAATGAGATGAAGAATTCAAAAGAAGGAAAAAAAATTCAGGAGAAAATGAAGGAGCACAACGTGAATTGGGAAACGAGATGAAAGAGAGGAGAAAGAGATGGAGAAATGAGGAGAAAATGGTATTGAGAGTGACAATTTTGAACGTTTTTAAAATGAGGGTAAATTTCGAATGGACCTTAAATTGGGCCACGGGTACAAATTTCCCAAGACGGAAGAAGGTTGAAAATGAAATTTGAACGGGAAGATTTAAAATTGAAAAGAGAAAATGTGGAAAAAAAGAAGTAAAAAAGTCAAAAAGGAAGAAGAAAGGAGAAAGGGAGAGGAGTGGAGCAGAGATGTAGCTTTGAAAGCCATCGTAAAGGGAAGAACACAGCCCGCTTTAACTTTTCTGACACCGTCCCCGCCTGTTATAAATGAAGGACCAAAACTCTCATTGGTCCACCCCAACAAAAACAAAACCCCCCAACATATCTAATTTCCATCCATTTAGACCAAAATTATCTTTGTTTCTTTGTTGTTTTTCTTTTGTTTTTTGAATAAGAATTAAAATAGATGGAATTTTACGATTAGGTTTGAGGAGAAAATTTGGAATGTAGAGAGGATGGGGGGAGGGAAAATGTTGAGAATTGCTGAGTTTGATGGGGTAATTTCATGGGTAAGAAAAGCAAGAGGGAATGGGTTTGAAATTGGAAAGCATGAGAAAGAGAGAGAGGAACAGAGGATGACCGGAAAATGAGAAAAAAGATGGGGCGGTTGACGGCGGAGATAGGGAGAGGGGTGACGGCGACATTAATATCAAAATGAAGGGTTTCCATAATAGTATACACACGTGGGGGCTCAGGGTCAATATTTAATATATGGCCATTCCATTCCCACTCAAACTTTTTCTTTTTCTTTTTCTTTTTCTTTACTCATTCATTCATTCATTCCCCCATCTCTAGTTTATAAATCCAGAGGAGCAACCCAACTCACAGTTTCTCTTATCTTTTCATTTGAATTTTAAAGGATGAATTTCCCTTGTGCTTGCAATGGGAATGTAAATGGAAATGGGTTTTCAGTTACAATTTTGTGTTTGTTTCGTTGAATTAGAAAGAGAGTAATTACGGTGTTGGCGGACGGCGGAGGAAGGGTGGCTAACGGATCATCACCGGCGCTGACTTCGCCTTTTTCTCTGCCTTTCTTCTACGTATCTCTTTAATTATCTCTTCAATGATAAATACGCTCCAAGGTTTCTCTCCCAAATCAAAGCCTCCATCCAATTTTTCTGTTTCTTCAACTCCGCCGTAACCGTTGAGATTTGGATATTTGAGCATATTCAAATTCCAATCACTCTTTGTCGAAGCGCCAAGCCCACCATTGTAGTGGAAGGCTTGTTTTGTCGTCTTCAAAGGGGGAAAAATGTTAAAGATATACACCCATCATTTCTTCTTCCTTGTTTGTTTGCTGTCGTACTCATTCGTATTACACATCAAATTTCAGTCCATGGTATTATTATATTCATGTTGTTTTCCATGAAGATGAAATGAGATGCTCCAACTCATTAACTGACTCCACACAACACAAGCATTAAGCATACGCAATGGACTTTGGCGGTGGCTCCGGTTGGGACAACGATTCCTCCTCCGACCCTCAACGCAGGAAAAAACGCTACCATCGTCACAATGCCAACCAGATTCAGAGACTCGAGGCGTAAACCCCATTTTCTTCCTCTCTTCTTTTAACTATTTTCATGTTTCTCTCCAAAATCCCTTCATTTTTTTCTTTTCTTCTTACAACTTTCAACTTCTTTTGTTTGGGAAATGAAGAATGTTCAAAGAGTGCCCACACCCGGATGAGAAGCAGAGATTACAGTTAAGCAGAGAGTTGGGATTGGCTCCTCGCCAAATCAAATTTTGGTTCCAGAACCGGAGGACCCAGATGAAGGTTTCTATGTCTTTTCTATGTCTTTTCTCTGCATAAAGATTCTGATATGTTACCATTTTAATTATTGTTCAGGCTCAACATGAAAGGGCAGATAATAGTGCACTTCGGGCAGAGAACGACAAGATTCGATGTGAGAACATAGCCATCAGAGAGGCACTAAAAAATGTCATTTGTCCCTCCTGCGGTGGCCCTCCACTTCAGGACCCCTACTTCGACGAGCACAAACTTCGAATTGAAAACTCCCATTTGAAAGAAGAGGTTCTTACTCTCTTCTTTTATTTCTTTAGAAAAAAAAAAAAAAAATTACCTAACCATAAGAAAAACTAAATTGATATGTGTAATTTTGGTTCTTCTTGGCAGCTTGAGAGAGTATCTAGCATTACAGCCAAGTACATTGGGAGGCCAATCTCTCAACTTCCACCCATTCAGCCTTCTCATTTTTCCTCCTTAGAGCTGTCCATGGGTAGTTTTCCCTCCCAAGAAGTGGGATGCCCTTCTCTTGATCTTGATTTACTTCCTGCAAGTTCTACAAGTGTTCCCAGTTTGCCATACCATCACCCAATTCACCTCACCTCCGTGGATAAGTCCCTCATGACTGAAATTGCCACAAATGCGATGGCAGAGCTGCTTAGGCTTTCCCAAACTAATGAACCATTCTGGATGAAATCATCAACTGATGGTCGCGACCTTCTCGACCTTGAAACCTATGAACATGCTTTTCCAAGACCCAACACCCCCTTGAAGAATCTCCATTTTCGCACGGAAGCATCTAGAGATTCAGGCATCGTGATCATGAGTAGTGCAGCATTGGTTGACATTTTTATGGACTCGGTATGGCTACAATACTCTCCCTCCCTCTTTGCACATCGTTGGTTCTACTTCTTAATAGTTACAACAATGGCATTGAAGTTACTGAATTGAGTGTGCAGAACAAATGGACAGAGTTATTTCCCACAATTGTCTCAATTGCAAGAACAATTGAAGTTATATCGTCTGGAATGTTGGGAAGTCAGAATGGCTCCTTGCAACTGGTATATAGCTACCTAGACGTAATCTTCCAATGTCACATTACTTTTTGAGTTTCCTAATTTTTGAGTCCAAAGTGTTTGAATTGCAGATGTACCAAGAATTGCAGCTACTCTCCCCATTGGTTCCAACTCGTCACTTTTACGTCCTCCGTTATTGTCAACAAATTGAGCATGGTGTGTGGGCCGTGGTTGATGTTTCCTACAGTATCCCCAGAGAAAACCAAATAGTTTCTCATTCTCAATGTCACCGCTTTCCCTCTGGTTGCTTGATCCAGGACATGCCTAATGGTTACTCCAAGGTTTTGCCACTTTATTTGTGTTTGCATTTTTCTTTATAATTTAAACTTTATACTTTATGTTCCCAAATTTCTTCTCATTGGACAATGCTCACTGAAAACAGGTTACTTGGATTGAGCATGTGGAAGTGGAAGATAGAGGCTCGACTCATTGGCTTTTTAGAGATCTCATTCATAGTGGATTAGCCTTTGGTGCTGAACGGTGGCTTGCAACTCTTCAGCGGATGTCTGAGAGGTTTGCCTGTTTAATGGTGACTGGTAGTTCCAATCAAGATCTTGGCGGAGGTAACGTCTGATCCAAGGTTGATTTTGCTCTTTTATAATCAAGTACTTAGTTCTTTTTTTACTATATTGTAAAAGATTGTCCTATTCTCTTAGCAATTCCATCACCAGAAGGAAAAAGAAGCATGATGAAACTAGCACAACGAATGGTGAACAATTTCTGTGCTAGTATCAGCACATCCCATGGACACCGTTGGACCACCCTTTCTGGGATGAATGAGGTTGGTGTTCGTGTCACGGTGCATAAAAGCACAGATTCTGGCCAACCTAATGGTGTGGTTCTTAGTGCAGCTACAACCATTTGGCTACCAGTTTCCCCTCAAACCATCTTTAACTTCTTTAAGAACGACAGAACCAGATCCCAGGTATTTGTAATTCAAAATTTCAGACTGGTCAAACACTTTATGATAACAATGGGTTCATTAACTGTGTAAGTTTAATGCTGCACCAGTGGGATGTTCTCTCAGATGGCAATCCAGTTCAAGAGGTTGCTCATATATCCAACGGATCCCATCCAGGGAATTGCATATCTGTTCTCAGAGTGAGATTCTTGTGTTGTTTTCTTCGAATTCTTTACTAGGAAGTTTAATGATGGAGTAATTGGAGATTGTATTTATGTATTGTATACATTTTTTTTCTTTTTTCTTGTTTTGAAAAGGCTTTCAATACAAGTCAGAACAACATGTTGATTCTCCAAGAGAGTTGCATAGACTCATCAGGGTCACTTGTTGTGTACTGCCCTGTGGATCTACCGGCCATGAATGTTGCAATGAGTGGGGAGGACCCATCAAGTATTCCTTTACTACCCTCAGGATTTACAATTTTACCAGATGGTCGACGGGACCAAGGAGAGGGTGCATCGAGCAGCTCAGACGTGCATAACAGGTCAGGGGGCTCGCTGGTGACGGTTGCATTTCAGATACTAGTGAGCAACTTGCCTTCTGGGAAGCTGAACTTGGAGTCAGTGACAACAGTTAATAACCTTATCAGCACCACTGTCCACCAAATCAAGACAGCCTTAAATTGTCATAGTTCCTGAGGAGAGGAGGAAGGGAAGAGAAGGTTACATCCAATTCAACACTATTTTCACTTTTTTTTTTTTCTCTTTTTCTTTTTTGTTTTGGTTTTTGGAGCTCTACTCCACAACTGTTTGGATCTCACATAACATTAATACATTGATGAGATGTGGGAGTGTTTGTGGTGGCGAAATTGAATCTGAGGGTTAGTTGGTGGCTTTGAATGTGCTGAACCATTATTTACTGCTGCTGCCAAAGCAAAGTTGCTGCCATCCCACTCCCATTTTACAGCCAATATTGTTGTTGTTATCATTATTAATTGGTTTTGTTTAGTTTAGTTTTGGGGGTTTGGGGAGGAGCTCTTCATGTTCATTATCTCAGCTCCAGAGTCCACTGAGAGAGTCAAGAACGCACCATATGTGTTTCCACACTTTTTTTCTAAGCCATTCATTTCACACCAATGTTGCAAACTTTGTATGGTTCGGGCATTGACTCTCAAATAGATACTTTACTTTACGCTATCTTTCCTTCTTTTTCTTCGTTCTGCGTCTTATTGGTTCTTGTTTTATGTGACATAATTCTATCCTCCGTCTGTATTCTGAACAATATTGTTTTGCCTGTTGCTGTGTAAGAGATTTGGTTCAACTGTCAAATCATTTCATAATATGATTCTGCTTTATGTGTACAAATCAAACTCATGGCTCATAATTAGCAATTTAATGCTTGTTCTCAATAATTTTATTATCCCTTTTTTTTTTTTTAAAAAAAATCCAATATTTTACAAATATATTTGGCATGAAATAATTATGAATTTTTATATCATAGATCAATTACTATAATATCCATCTAATATTGCAATCTTTGGTATTGGTATTGCTAAAAATACTGAAAAGTAATAAAATAACTTTCATTTCGAAATTTAAAATTAAAAAGAAAAAAATCCTTGCAATTTATGGTTTAAAAAAAATCTGAAAAGAAAATGATGTGTAAAAACAATAAATCTAAAAAAAAACTGCTGAAAATATTTATAAATAATATAAAATATCACCATCTATTTGCGTAAACCATGATAGATCGCGATAGACAGTAAAATTTTATTATATTTGTAAATATTTTTGTTCATTTTTCGAAAAGATGATGCCAAACTTTTCTGAAAAAGGAAAAATGAAAAAGCAAAAACATGTACGACGGAATTTTTATTTATTTAAAAAATTGTATATATACATAACAAAAAATCTGATGGTTTTGTAATTTTTCAAACAAAAAATAAAATATGAAAAAGAGATGTGACGTGTTTGAAATATTCCAACCAAAAAGACTTTCTTGTATGCTGCTTTTCAAATCCGTCAAATACAAAAAATTTAAATCAACAATAAAAATACCTAATTATGAAAAGGTTAAAGTTATTCGAGACATTTTAAAAAATATATCCAAAGGTTGAATCTATATATATTTTTTTCTAAATTAATGTCTTTTAATTTCCCTAGTAGAAATATAGTTCGGAAAATGGATCTCCTTACCTTCTGACACATTTCAGAATGCAGAAAATAAAAAGAAAAATCAATAATTTATTATCCATAGATAGTTGGAGCAATAAGTTTGGATCAATAATTCACTTGATTGCACAAAGGGATACAAAGTTTTGATATTACTCAACGCATTATTTCTGTGTTCTTTTAGTAATATAATGCACATAGTTTATTCAATATATTTGAGGAAGTCTAAAATAATGATAATAAAATTAATGAGTGAAAAAAGGCAGCCCAAAAGGAAATTTAATAGGAAAAGAAAAATATAGGTATATAGATTGAAGGAGGGAGGAGGTTTGGTGTGGGTTAAGCCACTATAATGGGACTGTGAAACGGAGAAACAAACCCTATTAATTGTTCTTCCTACCACTACCATACTGCAATTAATGTTGCAAATCCATGTGATATTAATACTAAACTCTTTATATATCTATACCCACGCGCTAATGTACTATTTAATAATCATTTTATTTTTATTTTATTTAAATACGAGAGATGTATTTTTAACGAACTATTTTTTTAGTTTTTAAAATTTGGTTTAATTTTTTAAAATATTAATAAAAAGGTAGATAAGAATCAAGAAATTTATATGCTTAATCTTCAAAAATTAAAAATCAGATGGTTATTGAATGAGATCTAAGCTTTTGGTTTTCCTATTAACAAAATCGATAAATTGAGTACTTAAAAGTGCTACGTTTGATAACCATTTGTTTTTTTTTTTTTTTTTTTAAATTAAGTTTATTTCATTAACATTTTTTACAATAATTTGCATATTCTATAATGTCAGAATTCTTTTCTTACCTAAATTTTAAAAAACCAAAATAACTTTTTTAAAGTTATTTTTTTTAATTCTCAAAATTTGACTTTATTTTTTAAATGGTTAGTGAAAAGTAGATAATAAATAAATAAATTTGAAGGTGAAAGTAGTGTTCATATACTTAATTTAAAAAAATAAAATAAAAAACAAAGTGATTATCAAACGAGTCTCAATTATTTTCTCGAAAAAGTCATGACTATCATAGTATTTGTTATTGCTACATAACATATATATACATATAAAACGAAAACATGAAATAGGCAATAAAATTTATTTCTTAAGGAAAATTGCACAACCCACCCTTAGTTATGGGGTTTGTTACAATCACACCCTTAAACTTTGAATTTGATCAATTAACTCCTTCTAGTTTATTAAGTATTGCAATCATGCCCTTCGATTAGTTGATATTCAATTATAAAAGGACAAATTTGTCCATTCACAAATCTTGGTGTAAAAAGAAAATTAATGGTGAAAAGAAGCGCAGAGACCTCTGACCACGGTTAGTCTTGAATTATGAAGCATATGTACAGTTATATTATATGGATACGATTGAATACGACGATTCGGATACGGATCCGTTAAAAGTTACGTCATTTTTTATATATTATTTTAATATATATTTATAAAAAATGAGAATATTGATACATCGAAGATACATTTTCTCTTATTTATAAAAAAATAGGTTGCCTAGTTTTAGATTGAAAAAGATTAAAGTATTTGTGGTTCATAGGTCTTGATTTATCGTAGGCCGTGGCAAAATGTATTTCCATTAACCTTTAAAATCAAGGTTCAAAGAGAGGATACACGAAGAAGATGAACCATAACATCCGTCGTTAAACTCACTTTTCATTCCATCGAAAAGCTTTAGACTTATGGAACTTGACAAAAGCTTACCATCATCTTCGACGAACTTTTTTGAAATCATCTGAAAAAACAAAGTAAATAAACGGAAACCGTAAGAAAAATTTCTTACCAGAAAAATGATAAAAATTAAAATTTTAATATCTGGGTATGCTCAACTTACTGAAAAGACCGAAAAAACCTAACTAATGAAGAAAATATATAAAGAAAAGTGAAGAAGGTTTTGTTTTCATCAATTTTGGGTCTTCATGATTTCAAAAACTTTGGAGAAGAAGACGCTATAAACATTACTTTGGCTTCTTAAAGTTAACCCCAAATCGTTTTTTTTTCCGTCAATGCGTTTTTCTGTTTTTTCCCTTGGGTTTTAATTGAAGGGGATTTCTTATGTTGTTTTTTTTAGTTTACTCCCACCAAAGCTCGTCAATGACTCAAGATTTGTCAACGGTGAGAGCTCTCTCCTACACTATAAATGGACAAGTTTGCCCTTTTTAATTGAACATCAACTAACACGGACCTGATTACAATACTTAATAAACTAGAAGGGATTAGTTGATCAAATACAAAATTTAGGGGTGTGATTGTAACAAATCCCATAGTTTAGGGATGGTTCGTGTAATTTTTTCTTTATTATAATATGACTCTTTATCAAATTTATACTGTATTAAAAAAAAATTGATATCTTTTTCTTTCAAGAAAATATCAAAAGATTAAATAAAGTATTTTAAACATAGATAATTGTAAATGAATGAACTATGTATATACCGCTCTTTGTATGAATATATGTAACGAAATAATCGTTAAAGAGATATCTTTGACAACTTTCTTGAAAGAAAAAAATGCCAAAGATGTATGTATGATAGTTTTTAAAATTTGTGTTTTCAAATTCAAGAAAAAGATTAAAAAAAATATAAACAAATAAATATATTAATTAAATAGATCAATTACTTGGACATTAATTACATGACAAAGTTAAGGAACCATACCATAATTATCGAACCACTTTGCTTCATAGGAAAGAAAGGGGAAAATGCCATTTTCCCCCTTCTTTTTTCCGGAGGGAAAGGCCAAAAATAAAATCATATTTTATAAAAAAAAAAAAAAAACGTCAAATTTATATATATGTACTGTATACATTATAAGGATCAAATGAAACAACAATATAAATGCAACTGCGGAGTGGGTTGTTTCCATAAACACCCTCTAAAAAAAAAGAAAGAACTGTATGAGTAGGAACTTCTCTCTCCTCACGTATCTCATATGGTACTCTCTCAAAAATCAAAATATGACATTAAATATATTAATCTAATTTTTTCAAAAAAAATAAATATAATTTTTTTCTATGCCAATTTGTTTATAGTTTAACTGGTTAAGGCTGGTCGAAATTAACAACAAAAAATGATTATGGGATTATTGGGAAAAAAAAAAAATCAATGATTTGAACAGACTCTCACATTCGTTGAATTTAAAATTTTAGAAAAAAACCTATAATAGTATAATTACAATTGTTATCGAGAAAATTTAGCCTGCTTAGTAGGATCTATAATAGAGTGGCCTAGGCATAAGGAGCCTGGGAGCTTAAGCCTAGAGAGAGAAAGTCTAGGCATGAAGAGCCTATGAGGAGCCTGAGCCTAGAAGGCTCAAGAAAGAGAAAGTCAAGGCATGAGGAGCCTACGGGAGCTTTGAGCTTAGGCACGAGGAGAGCCCGAGCTTAGAGAAGTGTAAGCTTGGTATGCTTAGGCATGAGGAGCTTAAGAGAACCCATGTAAGAGCCCAAGCTCAGTGGGACCCATGAGGTAAGCTCAGAGGAGCCTAAGAGAGAGCTTTAGAGGAGCTCAGAGGAGCCTAGGAAAGAGCTAAAAAAAAGCGCAGAGGAGCTAAGGAGAGAGCCTAAGAGATCTTAGGAGCCAAGGAGAGAGCTTAAGAGAACCCATGGGTGAGCCTAAGAGAGCTTTGTTGGACCCATGTGGTGAGTTTATTGAAGCCCACAAGAGAAGAACCCACATGGGAGAGCCTAGCTTCCTAAGAAGAGCTCACAAGAGGAGAGGAACCCACGAGGGAGAGTCCAGCCTCCTAAGAGGAACTCCTAAGAGGAGGACCCACAAGGAAAAACCTAACCTTCTTAGAAAAGCTCATCGGAGGAGGACCCATATGGGAGAGCCTAGCCTCCTAAGAGGAGCTCATAGGAAGAGGGGGACTCACAAAGGAGAGTCTATCCTCCTAAGAGGAACTCACATGAGGAGGATCCATAAGAGAAAGCCTTGAAGGAACTCTTATACAAGAGTACCTATGAGTGGAAGTGGATCTTTCCAATTCATTGTGACAGAATTTACACATATACATTCAAACATACAGATATGCATTGATAACACTAAATTACAAGCATGCATAAAGGATAAAAACGAGAGACTGAGAGAATACACCAATTGAAGACTTTTCTTCACAAAACTCGGTCTCACCATGAATGAACTCTGCTCTTTCTAGTCCAGCGAGTAATCGCACAACAACAGCTCGGTCATCTACACGAACAACTTCGCACGAACAACAGAAAATGGGGACGACACCATCACTCGGAACCCTCAGTATTCTCGGAGTAAGAATCCAAAGAGTGGGCTTTGATGGAATTGGTAGAGGGGAGGAGGAAATGCTATCGTTTACAAAGGATCAAGCAAGTGGGAGAATGAAAAGACTATCGTATAGTCGGGTACTTGATCGTTTAGTGCGAGGTACACAATCGTGTAGTAAAAGTTAAACGATCGTCTATACGATCATTTAGTTACGCTCAGGCGCTAAACGATCGTCTATGAAAAGGTAAGCGATCGTTTAGGAAAGCGCAGGTGTACAATCGTTTAGGAAGTGGGCGCTATCGTATAGGCTCTTAAACACTAAGCGATAGAAGGCTAACACACCGTGAGTGATTATGCGTGTCTCGTGCAAAATGAAAACAATTTTCATTTTATTCTTCCGTTACTAAAACTGAATTGAACTTCCCACTAACGCACTAATTCGGAGAAAATGTCGGCCAATTATCTCATAACCATCCAATTAATAAATTAATAAATATAATCATATTATGTTGATTACATATAGTTTGATATCATATATCAACTATAGTGTTTTCTCCTCCACTTGATATAAATCATATTTATATCCAATTTCCTCCAAAATAATGTATCTCATACATTTAGTCAATTATATCATATATAATTAACCAATTCAATTATATCATATATAATCGAACTCCCTCTTGTCAATTTGAACATTTCAAACTAACCCAAAAATTGATTCTCAACTTGTATCCAAGCTACCAAGGGGACCTTATGGACCTAGGCTCGAAGCTCCAATGATACGTGAATAGTTAACTAAACTCTTTAGCCACGAGATCCATCATTCGTTAACTGCCAGACATTCCACTAAAGACCGACAACTGAACTCTTCTTATAACAGATATATTTCTGTGTCCATCAGATATAACCAATCATGAGTACGATAAACCTTCACAGATGCTCGTAAGTATAGTTAGGCTAATTTACTATTTTGCCCCTATAGTTATATCTCACTCTTTAAGTACCATTGATCCCTTTAATGAACTATACAACATAGTCCAACTATGTGTGAACACCTCTCGGGCCATAAGAAGGTGTGTGGCGCCACATCGTTCAAGCCCTGGAATCAGCCCTTAAGGGAGCTATCTATCTACTTACCCCTTCTTTGAGGAAGGAGTGAATTCGGTTTTGTATAGCTAAGTTCCTAGCTTCCAAATCAAACGAACCCCCAAAGTGGTAGGTTTGAGTCGGCGGCCTGGCCACTCGCACCCATACAAATCAAAGGACCACCCTCAATGGCAGGAGTTCTCAACTCACTCAGGATTGAGGTCATGTTACCTATGGTCATCCTAGTGAAGTGAAGTCTCTGTCATGAACGGTGTTATATAACAAGATGTTAACACTTCGTGGTCAGGTCTTATACAA
>NW_028326453.1:0-57000 GCF_027475165.1 Benincasa hispida
AATGCTCTTTTATTTCCATATCCAAATCAACGGATACTACTTTCAAGTTGTTGACATATACGCTTAAAATAATAGTTTCCGTCTTAAATAATGAGTTTTAAACCAACAATTTCATCCTTGCCTTGAAACAAATTTCACTATCATATCTTTTGTCTCCCTTATTTTCTTTGCTTTCATTTGAAATTTAACTTCACCATTGTATCTAACTATGACCATATTGATAGAGAAGATTATTGGACCACTTTGATCTTGACTAGAAAACCAACAAATTTGTTTCCTTTTTCTTGTCCTTTCTAGTTTACATGGCTTTTTAGGTAGATAAAAGCAGTTATAAAAGCTATGTCCGTCAATTCAATAAGTGATTTTCGATTAGCACTTGTAACTCCTTTTGTGTATCCCTCCAAAGAGAAATTAAGTATTCGATTAAAAAAATATATATATATTCAAAACTTCATAAATGAATAGCATAAGTAGATGGAAATATTTTTCCAAATTTAACTAGAAATTAAGTACACACGTGTAATAAAGTAAAGTAAGTCTAAACACAAGAATTTCAATGGGGTGTATTAGCTAATTTTATTATTACCCACCAAATATTATAAATCACTTTTAAATATATTCTTATTGTATGTTCATTTATTTTTTATTCTTATCGTTTTAATTAGTTCTTATATATATATTTTGAAATTATAGAAGAGCAATAATAAAAATAAAAATCAGACTGGGCCTTTCTTTTTGAGTTGATCTGGCCTATTTCTCAACAAATTAATTGATGTGGCCTAAATGTGTAGATTTTATATTTAGAAAATTGCTTATGTAGCAAAATATATCATAAAAATGCAAACTTTATCTGACACTTCTATATGAAATGTAAGAAGCGTCTAGCTCACATGTTTGTAATCTAACAAATGTTGAGTCTAGATAATTATGTGAGTTTGAGTTTAGTGGCACGAATTTAAGAAAATTGTGTATGAAGTATGTTTAAGAAGTATAAGTTAAATAAGTCAATATTTGAAGTGCAAGTCAAGGAAGTATGAAAAAATAGAGTGTATATCTTGAATTTTGAAATTCTTTTGTTATATTTAATTAATCTATCTACATGTATAATAATTATAAAGGTGGGAGATCGTAGTTCAAAATCTCAAGGATGGTAGGTCTTGCTAATTACTATTGAGTTAAGTTCACTTTGATTTGTGTTGTTTTTTTCAAAGTGACTACTGAAAAATGAAAAATGTATTTAATTTATATATGCCTAAGATTAAATTTAAGGTTTTCAAATCTCCTAAACTAGTTATGTGGACGAGGAAAGTAAATGTATAGTCAATTTGTGGGGTTTTTTTCCCTTAAGATTAACAAATGTGTTTCAACATGCAATTGTAAAAGGTTTTTTTTTTTTTTTTTTTTTTTTTTTTTTTTAGAAAAAAAAAGATCTCTAATTTTCAGCGGTATATAAATGAAAAATGGCCTTTAAAAAAAATGCACCCACAATCTTATATCATCAATAATCACATATCTATATACCAACTTTAACAAATTAATGTTGAGTTTCATTATTTAAGAAAAAAAAATAAAGTTAAACCTTAATCGAAAATCCATACTTTATATCAGTTGAATTATTGACTATTTATTTTTATCATTAAGAAATTGAGAGCATATTATATTTCAAATATACCCCGTCCCCATCCAAATCTCATTCTTTCGTCATAAAGTTTGTATTCATGCTTTATGCACATGCCACAATATGGCCATCTACCCTTCTATTATTGTAGCATTTAACACTTTATCTGAATTGACTTTGTCTGTCAAATCATTAAAAAATGAAAAGAAAAGAAAAAAATCTAGGTAGTTGCAAAGGTCTAGTGTTAGGATTCAAATCAGGTTTTAGAAAAGCCTATAGGGTCAATTTCATTATCAATTCCAAAAATAATTAGGCATGTATCAATCTAATATCCATAAAATTTGCAAGTTGTATCAATTAAAATCCAAAACGACCTACAAAACTAATAATTGTCTCTACATTTGGTTTTTCTGGTTAAAAAATGTTTATAGAAATGTTTCTGCAAAATACTTTCCTTGTGTGAAAAATCTTGTCTGCAATATATTTGTAGATCTTTTTCCTTCTCGTTGTGCAACTATTTTTGAAAGTTAGGATTGTCCTTTGGTGTTGCCCACTATGCATATTTAAAGGTACTTAGTCTTTTGTTTAGGGTGGGCTGTTTTCACAAAAGAATTTGGAATGACGTTGTATTGTGAAGTTCTTCTGTCACAAGTGAGCGTTTTTCAATCTTTGAAGGAATTGAAGATTGTGTTACCGTAAGGTTGGAGACATGCTCCAAATCATCTATATGCTTTGTCGGTAGACTTCTTGATAAGGGATTCTCAAGCTTAAGGAGAGCCTAAGATAGACGAGTGAAGTGGTCGTTACTTAAGACGGAAAGATAAAGTACAAGTGAGAGGGAGTCTCACAGCTTAAGGGGAGCTTAAGTCTAGAAGAGAGAGAGCTTCAATCTTAGGGGAAGCGTAAGACGTTTTTTTTACTTATATCATTGCTTAGGGGAAACCTAAGTATCTGAGAGAGAAAGTCTCTCATTTAGGAAGAGCCTAGGTGAATGGTTGAATCGTTAAGCTCTACAGATGTCCCTGTAATGGTATTCTTATTATAGATAAGTACTATGTTGTAATTGTTTATCATATATATTAGTAAAGTTATCTTTTCTGGACATACTATCCTCCAGATGTAGGTATTTTCACCGTTGGGTTACCAATTCTTAGTGTTCTCTTTATCTGTTATGTAGGATGTCATAACATTGTTCGTAACAATATTTAATGTTTGATGGGTACTTTTAAATTATTTTTCAATTTTAAAGAATAGCTACCAACGTTTTATATATCTTTTTAGATACATGAATTTAATCATCATAAAAACAACTTTTAAAAAAAATGTGATAAGAGGTCAATTGTAGGCACCAAAAAAGAAGCCTTGAAAAAGAAAGATAACAAAGAAAATACACTATTTCAATTTTCCATTTAAAAGTATCAATTTAATTTAAAATTTTATAGATTCAACAAATCCATCCTTTTAGTTGGTAGTTGGTGTCTTCTTTTCCCCTTTTGAAAGGGAGTTCCTTGTTCATTTAATTATGTTAATTATTCGGACAATTCAAATTATCCATATTGGTAATACTTTAATGATGAAGAGATTGAATCCCATATTAGAAGTATTTAATCATTTTTTTGTTTGTTACAGACTTTTGAAGAAATTCTTCTTCAATTTTTCTTCCAATCTTGAATCAAAATAACACGATCAAACGAACTACGCTCTTGAAGCTCTAAGCAAGATACGATTATTGGTCTTCTTTACTATTTTCTTTGGAAGAAGGAGGATGGTGGAATTCATTGGAAGTTTAGAGAGGGGAAAACTTTTTTGTGAGAGAACAATTTCCCTGATCATGTGAAAGCAAGAGAGTGAGAGAGGTTGGTCAGTTTTTTTAAAAAAACAATTCCTTTAATTGTAGACTGTTTTGTAACTTTAATACATAACTCCCTTCAACCCCAATAATCCATTCCCCTGCATTAATTAATTAATTTAATTTAAATTAATTAAATTAATTATTAATTAAATCTAAATTTAATAAATATATTAATTAAATATATTACATTTAATATCATGTATGTTTGAATCATGTTCTAATATACATATCTCTCATAACCTATAGTATTAATATGGATCCCAATTCATATTAATTTTAAACTATATTTTAAATTTAAATTCAATTCATATTAAGATAATTCGATTCTTATTCAAATATTTATTCTCTCATATTATACCGTTCCATTTGAATCTTATTCAAAATGAACTTTATATTATAATGTATCTATATACATTATATTAATTGTATCATATACAATTAATTTTCTTAAAATAATTTGAACCCTTCAAATTTCTTCCACTTTAAAATCATTGTTTTAATCCCTTTGTGAGCTAGTGGAGGGTTCTAATGGACCTACAATTATAAGATCTAAGGATACATGATCAATTAATTAAAACTCATTAATTAAACTAATCAGCATTCATTAATTATGTGACACTCCATTAAAGACTTATAGTTGCACTCTTATGAACTGCAATATATTTACGTGTCAATTGATTTAACCATATTATGAAAGTCAATCCTTCACAGATTATTCGTTACTACAGTTGGGTCAAACTATTGTTTTACCACTGTAATTACCTCTTGCACCTTAAGTATCATTGATCCTCTAATGACAATTCTATTTATGGTCCAACCATAAACAAAGTCTCTCTCGGTCCAGTGAAAGAGTGAAGTCTCATTGTTCATGTCTCGAAGTTAGCACTTAAGGGAACAACTTATCTACTTTCCTTAAAGTCGGGAAGGAGTGAATTTATTCTTGTGAAGCTACGTTCCCAGATCCTCACTCGGTATCGTCTCCAAAATGGTAGATATATTGAGTCGGCAGCTAAGGCCACTCGCTCCCATACAAATCAAAGAACGACCCTCATAAACAAGAGTTCATAACTCATTCAAGATTGAGATTGAGTTACATGGTTATCGTTAAAATATAAATCTCTTTAATTAACGGTGTTACAAAGAGAGATTATATTTCGCGGTCCGGTATTATCCAAACTCATTATATAGGATATCTCCACTTACATGTTATTACAGGTAAGATTTGGATCAAATCGTTTGAAACACTTACAATATTTGTAACATTTACAAAGTGAACCACATCCATAGTGTTACCAAGTTAAGGTATTTAACCTTATCCATATACTATAAACCTTTTAAGTTATTCATTGAACACGATCTACTTGTATGTCAACTACATACTGTTTAAGTTATATCAAATAATTTCGGATCTTAGTTTATTGAGTTTGAATTATGCAAATAATAAATAACACTTATTCGAAAAACAAATAATACTTTATTTATTAATAATTTGTTTATAAAAAATTACAGATTACTATATTTAAGGCATAAATCCTAGCAATTGACACATTATTTTCGTAATATAAAATGTCAATGGATGATAAGGAGAACCAGAAGATAATTAGTATATTTTAGTTTAATATTTATTTAATTTTTAATTTAGATTAATTAATATTTAATTAGTATTTTATAATTACTTAGTTAGTTGTCTTGGTTATAAATAGTTAATATAAAGATTTTAAATATTTTTGTTGTTTAGAGAGTATTCTCTCAACCTTTAAAAGATGATCTTCCTTGTTTGGTTATAGACATGGCCTAATACATTTTTACCACTGAATCAATTGATATATTCATAGTATTAAATTTTTGTCGACATGTCGATATTTCCATTGAAATTGCCACGTTTCTATAGATTCAGTATCCATATGAGGGGTGAATCGATATTTCTATTATATCGTTGGAAATCCCACGTAACATAAGAATTAAGCAACAAAATATCACTAATGTAAATGTACTATAAATAATAGACCTGTTAACTTATTTAATCATAAAATGATTATTTAGTAATTTAAATTTACTTTTTGAATATTTTTTTTATAACATTTTAAAAAAATATCTATCAAAATTGAAAATTTTTCAATATTTTCATCAAAATTTTCATAAAATTAAGTCTATATTTCCATCGATATTGATATTCTAAAGCTTGAATATACTTAATTTTACTAATTATGTCAGTTTACTATATTAAAGTTTGATAAGGATTTTGACACTTTTTAAAAAGGATTTAGAACTACCTATGGAAATTATGCATGAAGTTAGAGACGAGAAATGTGAGTTATTACTCAGGGATATTTAATTCATGAAATCTTGTTTTCTTGTGATAAATTGAAATGCATGTTATGCAATATAAATATGTTAAAGTATATTAGATTCACCACTTTTGTAAAGGAACCATCAAAGGTTTTAAACGGAAGTATAGGATCGGATCCAAACCTAAAATTTATAGAACAAAAATTTTACGACAAATACATACAGATTATGCATTTAAAAATAACTGCAGCATGCTTTAAACATAGATTACAGAATAGAAAATGGGTTTAAAAAACCTTACTCTTGAAGAACCCTTCTTCACGAGATTCCTTCTCCGAGTCTTATCGCGAACAAACTCAAACCCTCCAAACGTCAATGAAGACACCACCACGAATGTTACATCTTATTATTTGGGTGAGAATCCAAGAATTTTGTGAGTTCTGACTATTTTGGAAGAGAAGGATTTTGAGAAAGATTAGAGGACATGATGGGATTCCAAAAAACTCAGAGCGTTTTTGTGGATTTATATCCTTTTTGTGAAAACCATATCGGGAAGAAGAACAACCACTTTTCTTCTGCCCCACTACTACGATTAGAGAGAAAGGAGGGGGAGGGAGTTACAACTCCCTCCCAAAATGATTTTTAAAATCAATTAAATTAAATTAATTTATTTTCATAAATCAATTGAATATATATTCATATGATAACCACTTTATCATATAATGAATATATATATTAAACTATATTTTATATAAAATATAACACATAATCTATAGTTTCTATTCTCTCACCAATGACATTTAATATAAATCCCATTTATATTAAATTTAATTATATGAATCAAATTCATATAATTAATATTTGAATCATATTCAAATATTTATTTCCTCTCAAATAAACTTTATAATGTATCAAAATACATTATAGTAATTATATCATATATAATTAGATTAATTATATCACATATAGTTAATTCCCTCAATTAATTTGAACAATTCAAATTATCCCAAAAATTGATCCTCATTAATTCCCCTCGATCTACAGATGAGACCCCATGGACCTGTAGCTTGAAGCTCCAACTGTAAGTGAATAATTAGTTAAACTCTTTAATTAAATTATTCACCATTCGTTAACTGTCGAGTACTCTACTAAAGACCAATAGCTACATTGTTTGCACTATAGATATATTTCTGTATCTATTGAATAAAACCAGTCAACAGTACAATGACCCTTCACAAATTGTTCGTAATTACAGTTGGGCCAAAATTACCTTTTTGCCTTTGTAGTTACATCTAACTCCTTAAGTACCACTGATCCCTCTAATGAACAATAAGTCATAGTTCAACTATGACCAAATTCCTATCGAGCCAGGAGAGGGTGTGGTGCCACATTGTTCAAGTTTCGAAATCAGCCTTTAAGAGAGCAATTTATCTACTTACCTGGATGTTGGGAAAAGAGTAAATTCTATATTGTGTAGTTATGTTCCCAACTCCCCAATCAGACGAATCCCCAAAATGGTAGGCTTGTTGAGTCAGCGATCTGACCATTCTCACCCATACAAATCAAAGGATTGTCTTCATAGGCAAGAGTTCACAACTCACTTAGGATTCAGGTCATGTTACCCATCGTTATCCTAGTGAAATGAAAATCTCTATTATGAACGGGGTTATATAATGAGACTAAACATTTAGTGGTCCGGTCTTATACAGACTCCTTTGTATAGAATATCTCCACTCACATGTCTCCACATGAATGATCAGGATCAGATAATTTGTACAACTTTACAACAATTGTAACATCTACAAAACGAGCCATACTCGTAGTGTCACCAGAATAAGGTATCTAGCCTTATCCATCTAGTACAGACCATTCAGGTTATCACTTAAACATGATTCACCTATATGTCTCTACATACATGTTTAAGCTACAAAATAACCTTAGATGTTAGTTTATTTATTTGTGGTTAATACAACTAATTTTGAAATAAAACATCACATATTTTATTACATAAATAAAATATTTGTACAATACAATTACAACCTATAGGACCCTACGAGATTTAGGACATGAACCTCAACATTTTCTTGATAAGATTGGAAGAAACTTGAGGGTTGATAGATAAATTGTCCCAAGTACTATTGCAATAGTTAATGGTGTTGTGTATGATCTAACAAGATCGAATATTATTATATTGTTGATATGGATGTATTGGATTGAACCCTATCATGAATGTTTTGTTTTTATACTAGGTCTTGAGCTTTATGTGCCTCTTCACACATCCTCCGAAGATCGAGAAATTTTTGGATGATTTGTTTCTACCATAAATCATATGTTGCTACTCTTTATTTGATATTCATGGCTCTTGATTTCTTGCCTTCTTTTGTTTGATCTAAGAGTCTTATAGAACTCCATTGAAGTTGGTAGGAGGCCATACCTTTCTTTTTTATGTTTCGTTCTTTGCAATGTGCTCTTAGCAATAGTGATCCTATTTAGATTCTTTGTAAAAGTTGTCAATAATTTTGGTATTAGCCTCTTTGTACTTGGTTTCTTAGCACTATATTATATATTTATTCTTTGTTTTTTTCCACTTTCTGTAAAGACTAATTTATTAGACTTGGCTTTCTATGTTTAATTTTCAAGGTTAATGGTCATGAAAATTTCATTCACAGTGCAAAATGTGGTATGTTATTCAACTCTTATTCTCCTTGTAGTTTGGGATTGATTCAAGGTGTTTGAATTAGGTTTAAGATCATTTTGATAGTTTTGGTGCCCAAGATTTACTTAGATCATTTTGAACTCTTTCTAAATATTAAACCTAGTTTATAACTCTTGGAAACTCTCTGTTGTAGTTTGGGATTGATTCACAGTGTTAAACTAAGGTTTAATATTATATTTTTATTAGATCTTGCACGAACCCATTGAAATGGTGAAGTTACCAAGCAAATAATTGAAATTTGGTTAGTGACAAAATTGATGGAGTTAGCATGCAATTAACGGAAGCAAACAGAATCATTAAACACTCTAATTCAATAAATTTTAGTAACTAAGCAAGCATGTTCATAAACTGAAAATAGGGTTTTGAAGATATACCTTTGAAGAATTCTTCAATCTTCGAATCCAACTCGAATCTTCACTCCAAATGCTTGTAGACCACCACTTGATCTATTCTACTGTTCTTTAGGACCTTAGATTGAGTGGTGGAACCCAAAATGAGATTGAATTTGAGGGATTTTTCAAGGAGAGTTTTATGATTTGATCTCTAATGAAGAAGAACATTTATTCTACCATTTTTCATTTTCTTCCAAAAAAAATACAGCTAAATCAAACGGGATTTTATTCAAATAGTATGCAACTATTGCATAGAAGCTTGACAACAAAACAAGAAGGAATTGAGTGGAAATTTAGTGTCAAACATGGGAGAAACCCACTATAATCAATTTCAAATTTAAACTGAATTAAGTTCCATTTTTTTATTGATTTTTTTAAATAAATTTCACTTTTATTTTAATTTTCAAAAGTAAAATTAAAATTAAATTGATTTAAATATCTGAATTTTTATAAAATTAAAAAATTTAGTTTTAAATAAAAATAATTCAAATAATTAATTAAACAATTTAATTAAATAAAATAGTTTAATATCCAATATCAAATTATTAAATCACCAATTCCATAATCAAGAATCCCTATTCATATAATTAATATTTAAATCAAATTTAAATATTATTCAATTCTCCAATTTCGTTTAATTCGATAGTTAAACGTATAATTGTATTGTATATAATTATTGATTCCCTAAATTCAAATTTGAATGTTTCAAATTTTCTCATCATGTTATACTAAGGTTTAATCCATTTGTGAGCTAGTAGGAGACCTTATAGATATATAGATTATGGGCTCCAACAATCTAAGATTAATTGGCTAAACTCTTTAAACCGAATTAATCAACATTCGGTAACTACCGAGTCACTCCATTAAAGCCCAGTAGTTGCACTTCTCTCACTATAGATATATTTTTGTCCACTTGATATAACCATAATTAGTAAGCCAACCTTTCACAGGTTGTTCGTAATAACAACTGGGTCAAAAGCTGTTTTACTCTCGAGATTAAATCTTGTTCTTTAAATCCTACTGATCCTCTAATGAACAATTGGTTTGTGATCCAATTACCAAACCGAGTCCCTCTCGTGCGAATGAGAGGGTGGAGCCGCTTGTTCTAGACCCGGAGTCAGCACCTAAGGGAACAACCTCTCTGCTATCCTTAAGCATTCTAATTCATTAATTTTGACTTTAAATTAAGCATGTTCATGAGATTAAAAGAGGGTTTCATGACATACTTTTGAAGAACACCTTGAATCACGATTCTCAGCTACAATCTCTTTGAATTCAACTAGTGAACTACCACAAGGCCTTCCCTACTATCCTCTAGGTGCCTTAGATTGAGTTGTAGGACTCAAAATAAACTTGAATTGAAGGAAATTTTGAGAAAATGGTATTGGTTTTTAGCAGCTTGAAGAACTTTTCTTCAACACATAGAATTTCAGGGTTTCAGCAACAATTACATGATCAATTCCACTCAGACTCTTTAGTATTTATTGCATGATCATCAGGCAAGAAGGAATATTGTACGAATTCCAGCAATGCTTGGAATTTTGACTGAGAAAAGAAGTGGATTATGAGTGAGCTAGTTGTGCTTTTAGTGGAAAAATCCAAAGGAAAAATCCAACATTTTGGTTTTTTTCCATTTTCATCAAATTTTAAATTCTGAAACTAATTTCAAAGATAAATTCGATTTTCAATTTTATTTTATAATTAAAACTGAAATTATATTAATTTTACAAAAAATAATACAAAATTAATTTTCTAATAAAATTAATAATAAATAAATAATTAAACAATTTAATTAATTCTAATTAATCTAATATCAAATATTAAATTAATTAATCACCAACTCCACTACCATGAATCATTATTCATGATTTTAATATTTAAATCATATTTAAATATTAATCGATTCTCCAATTTCGTTTAATTCCAAAATTAAATGTGTAATTATATCACATATAATTACCAATTCCCTAATTCTAATTTGAACATTTCAAATCAACTTATCACGCTATTCTAAGACTAATCCATTTGTGAGCTACTATGGAGACTTAATGGACCTATAAATCATGGGCTCCAATGATCCGATATTAATTGGCTAAACTCTTTATATTGAATTAACCACCATTCGTTAACTACTGAGTCATTCAACTAAAGCTCGTAGTTGCACTCCCCTCGCTGTAGATATACTGTGTCCAATCGATATAACCATCATTAGTAAGTTAACCCTTCACAGGTTGTTCGTAATAACGGTTGGGTCAAAAGGCTGTTTTACCCCCGAGATTACCTCTTGTTCCTTAAGTCCCACTGATCCTCTAATGAACAATTGGTTTGTGATCCGATCATCAAACTGAGTCCTCTCGGGCCAATGAGAGAGTGGGGCCTCTTGTTCAAGACCCGGAGTCAGTACTTAAGGGAACAACTTCTCTACTATCCTTAAAAGCGGGTAGGAGTGAATTCCATCTTGTACCTTATGTCCTTAGCTATCTACCCGATCTTAATCCTGAAATGGGAGGCTTATTGAGTCAGCGCTGATGAGCCAACCCTCACCTATAAAAATCTAAGGATAATTCCGAATAAACAAGAGTTCATAGTTAGCTCAGGATTCATGATAAGTTATCTAGGACATTGTTGTGAAATAGTCAGTCTTAAACAATAAACAACGTTATAAAGTAAGAGTGACTTATTTCGTGGTCTGATCTTGTGCAAACTCATTGCACAAAACGCCCTCACTCCTCATGTCATCACATGTACGAATTAGCATCACTTCGTTTGTATCAATTTACAACTCTTTGTAACAACTACAAAGTGGGCCGCATCCAATAATGTTACCAAAATAAGGCACCTAGCCTTATTCATATACTATAGACCATTTTGACTATTTATCGACCTTGATCTACTTTTATGTCTCCACATAAAGTTCAAGTACTGATGTAATAGTCATAGATCTTTTAGTTTATTGGATTTATTTCTAAAAGTAAATAAGCAATTCATATATTCAACAATAACTTATTTAATTTTCAGAATTGAGTTTAATGTTTACAAATCACGAGTTTTAGGACATAAAACCCAACAAAAAATTGGTATGAGTGAATTTCGTCTATCACCATATGTCCCCAACTATCTACTCGGTCTTACCCCTTAAATGGGAGGCTTATTGAGCTGGCGCTATTTGTCAAACCTCATCCATACAAATCTAAGGGTAATCTCAAATAACAGGAGTTCATAGTTAGCTTAGGATTAATGTCAAGTTACCTAGGTCATCGCTTTGAAATAGTCAGTTTTAACAGTAAACAACATTATAAAGTAAGAGTGACTTATTTCTTGGTCTGATCTTATACAAACTCTTTGTATAGGAGGCCTCCACTCGTATGTCTCCACATGAACGATTTAGGATCACATTGTTTGTACTAAATACAAAGTAGACCCCATTAGATAGTATTTCCAGAATAAGTATCCAGCCTTATCCGTATACTCAAAGATCGTTTTGGATATTTACTCGTGTTGGAAATGTCTTAAAACTTGTAGTTTGTAAACATTAAACATATTATATTCATAATAAAGATATTATTGAGATTAATTTCAATAAAGATGTTATAGAATTACATTCATTCCTAAATCTAATAAACTAACCCATAGCTTTAACATGAATACTTAAACTTTATGTAGAGACATAAAAGAGGATCAAGTTTTAGTATATAGTCACAAAGGTTTATAAGTATATGGATAAGGTTGGATACCTTATCCTGCAGACACTATGGATGTGGCCCGCTTTGTATATTAATATAAATAATGTGATTTCAAAGTTGTTTATGTGGAGACATGTGAGTGGGAGCATCTTATGCAAAAGATATTTGCATAAGACTGGATGACGAAATAGTCACTTTTTCTTTATAACGATTGTTTACTATTACAATTGATTATTTTAGTTCGATGACCTAAGGTAACTCGATCTTAATCTTGAACTAACTATGAACTCTTATTTATTCGGGATTATCTTTTAATCTGTATAGGTGAGAGTGGTTCAACATTGCTGCTCAATAAGCCTCCAATTTTAAAGGTAAGAGGGGATAGATAACCGGGAACATAGTGTGAAACCCGAATTTTCATTTTCCTTACTTAAGCAGGTGATTAAGGGAATTAACTAAGTGGAAGTTAAATCCTATATTGAAGTGAAGGAAATTTCTAAGTGTTGAATAGATTCTCCTTGAGTAGTTTTGAGTTAAGTTTTAATTGATGAAATTTGGCTAAGTGTAAGGTCAAAAGGACTTAACTAGCTTTGGAATAAGCCATAACTAGTGGAAATTTGGTTAAATATAATGACAACAAGGAACCATGCGTTGGAAACAAGAAAATTGACTAAGTGTTGTCCATGCGTTGGCCTTGATCATTTAGAGGTTATTTGGGGCATTGAAGGAAGCCAAAGTGTGGCCAAGAACAACACATGTGGCAGCCTAAAGTTGCACATTCAAGGGTGCTGGACGTTGGATGTGTTGGATGCGATGGATGCGATGGATAGAGGCATGTGGCGATGAAGGCAGGCACGATGGATGCGTTGGACGCGACAGTATGCGGCTGATAGTTTGCGACCAAAGGGTTGTGTTGGTAGTATGTGGCGATGGATGGCATGCAACAATGAAGGATGCGACAATGGATGGCATGTGGTGATGGGGGTATGCATCGACGGTATGCGGCAACAACTATGCATTGGCATCATGCGACGGTGCTATGCATTGTGCAGCTGAAGGTATGCATCGACGGTATACAGCAAGCACTATGCATTGGTGTCACACAGTGATGCTCGATGCTATGCAGCCGAAGGAATGCATTGGTAGATTGTGGTGATGCGAGGGCATGCGGTGATGCGATGGTATGCCGCGATGGATGCGATGGACGCGGTAGTGCTATACGATGGTAAGCAGATGGATGCAATGGATGCGATGGATGCGGCAGTGCAATACTATGCGTTGGTGATGCACTATGCGTTGGTGATGTGCTATGCATTGGTGATGTGCTATGCGTTGGTGATGTGCTATGCATTGGTGATGTGCTATGCATTTGTGATGCACTATGTGTTGGTGATGTGTTATGCATTGGTGATGTGCTATGCGTTGGTGATGTGCTATGCATTGGTGATGTGCTACGCGTTGGACATCCGAGGGCATGTGGGCGCATAAGACAAGGCTAGTAGTATGCATTGAAAGGGTGTTGATCATTATCCTAGTTGAACCTATATGAAGTTGGATGAACGCATATGAAGGATGAACGTATATGGAGGATGGACACATTCAAGGACGTCATCGAGACATATGGCTTGTTGGGAAGAAATCTTAAGCCTTAAGCAACTGAAGTGGATGCATAAGAAGACATGCAAATTTAAGGGCTATGCGTTGGTAAGAGGGGAGCAAGACACCTTGGGTTGCGGTGATGCAAGATTGCGTTAATGGTGTAAGGAAGAGACACTTGGACATGCGGCCAAGTAGGAGATGTCAGCCTTAGAGCAATCTTGGACATCTATAAATAAGGCCAAGGACTTCAGATGAGAAATCAAATTCTCTTCAAAGGACATAAAGAAGAGTGTATTGGGAGGAGACCATGCGTTGGTCAAGAGGTTCCAAGAGGGGAGATGCTGTCGGACAGAAAGGACAGAAAGTAACATCAACTTGGAACGAGGAGTTCTTCTAGAATACTCGTGCATTTGATATGATTTCAAAGCCACTTGAAATCTAGGAGAGTCTAGTTTTCAGGGTAGGGCTGTCGAAGAAGAAGCTCTAAGTAATCGGATTGGAGAATGAGGACAAGACAGAGGGGTCAAGCTATCGGGTAAGCTGGGCCAGTCTTGAAGATTTTGAGATTTTGGCCAAACCAGAAGGTGTTCTGAGCTCAGATTGTAGGGTAAGCTTTCTGAGATATTTTAAAACATGTTTGTAGAAGGAAGTATCTCAAAAGAAGGCCTAAAACTATGAGTAATCTGAGTTTTAAATTGAATCTGGATTTTAGGGGTTCAAAAGGGAGCCCAGGGTAAACAAGGAACTTCTAGAGAGAAAGGTTCTTAAACGATCAAGGTGAGTGACTAAAATATTTGACTAAATTTTTTAAAAAAACCATGTTTTAAAGAAAGGTTATTCTCATGCCAGGTAGTTTTACAAAGTAATGTTCAAGCAAACCATGAGTTATGTTTTAAACGCATGCATGTATGAAAAGTTTATTGAAAACTATTTATGTGTGTTAAATACACCCAGCATGCGTTAATATGTTTAAAGACATGTTTTATATGTGTTATACTTTACATGCTTTAAAGAGAAAGTCATTTATGATTAGTTTTACTTGAAACACGATACTGAAGGAAATTTAAGAAGGTATCTTAGAAGCTCGATACTGAAGGACAAGTTTAGAGAAGGTATCTAAGTAGAAGTACCTAAGGTATGATGGTACTTAGTATGGCCATGTCAACGTAGGTAGTTAAAGTCAGAGATTGAGCAAAAGGGTTCTCTTTTGACTAGTAGTTGACGTTGGGATTTAACCACAGCAGGGTTATTCTCAACTAAGGAACAGTTTTAATGTTTTCTGATAAAAACAGCTTTATATGTTTTATACTTGGAAAATGTTTATACTGCAGTACAAGGTTACTATAGAAGTTTATATTTTAGTTTAATCTCTTTATTGAGACTATTGCATGAGAATTAGTTATCTTTCTTAAGTCACTCACTGGGCTAGCAAGCTCACCCCGTTTTCAAATGTTTTCCTTTCCCCCAGGTAGCGGTCAAATCCTCAGGAGATAGCTCTACATCTGCTCTGCCACTAAAGGACAAAGATATTGTAACCCGTCTGTTAGGTGGTTACTGTAAATATTGTACACATCTTACAGTTGTTCATATAGGGACTAGGGTTTTGGGCATCGGAACTTGTGAATCTAGTGATATAATTACTCTAAATATGTTGTGTTTTTGAATTAATAATTTTTTGGCCTAAAAGGCATCCGTTGTATATAAGTTATATATTGGTATTAGAGTTATTTTGCAAGAGTTATTAGGCAGTAAGTGTCAACAAAAGGCTTGATAACTGCTGCAGTTATGTCCTTTCCTAGGCTTAGAGGGTAGTCTGGGACGGGTTGTGACACATAGTCCTTCAAAATAGAATTCACTCCTACTCGTCTTAGGGTTAGTAGATAGATTGTTCTCTTAAGTACTGACTTCTGGTTTTGAACAAAAAGGCCCCACTCTCTCGTGATTTAAAGGGAATCGGTTTATTTGTATGACCATAAACCTATTGTTCATTATGAAGGAAATAAGACATGAGGATTTCCATGAGCAGTGGAAGGATCATTCCAAATTCCCTTCAAAATTGAACATAAACAATTACAGTCACAAAATGGAAACTAATAGGCCATGCACAATACAAAATTACCGCATGCTTTAAGATGAGATGAAGGGATATATTATGCATACCTTTGAAGACTCATTCTTCAAACTCCCTCGATCACTCCAATGCATCCAAGAACGACACCTCATCCCTCGAACACAACGACCGGAACAAGAACACGATCACATCAAAGAAAGCCCAACAAATGGCCTCCAAAACCTCGATATCAACCGAGTTGAGTAAGGACACCACCACAATGATTACCTTGGTATTCTCGGTGTGGGAATCTAGGAGTTGTGAGCTCTGTATGATCTTGGTTAGAGGAAGAGACTGGAAGAACAACGATCGTGTAGATGATTGAGCAGGTGGGAGATAGGAAATGTCTGTCGTATAGACGAAATGCTCAGTCGTCTAGAAGATGGCAGCCTATCGTATAGACAATGCCCCGTGATCGTTTAACTACAACCAGCTGAGTGCACTATTGTATAGTGACACTCCATGATCATTTAGTCTCTCTATGAGCTATTGTCCACGAGTTTTTTTTTAATCAAGTAACTCTTCAATTTTAGGAAAATATTTTTCCTTTTATCTCACGGTTACCATAAAACCACCAATAGCCTTCCACTCAATTGGTTATTAGAGAAAAAGCGATAATTATCAAATAATTAAAATTATTATAAATATATATAATAACCAACTTACCATATTATATTTATAACCTATAGTTTTAATATTTCATCTCATGAATCATATAAACCATACTTCTTTTTCTATTTGGTACTTAATGTAAATCATATTTATATTAATCCTCCACTTGATGTATCTCATACATCACACTAATTATATCATATATAATTGAATTTCCTCTTGTCAATTTGAACATTTCAAATTAACTCCAAGAACTGATTCTCAACTTGAATCCATTGAGCTACCAAGGGGACCTTATGGACCTGTAGCTCAAAGTTCCAACGGCACGTGAATAACTGACTAAATTCTTTAGTCATGGGATCCACCATCCGTTAACTGTCAGACATTCCACTAACGACCGACAACTGCACTCTTCTCACTACAGATATATTTTGTGTCCATATCAACCAATCAACAGTGCAATAACCCTTCATAGGTCGCCTGTAAGTACAAATGGACCAATTTACCATATGCCCCTGTAGTTACATCTAACTCTTGAAGTACCACTGATCGCTATAATAAACATAAGTCATAGTCCTACTATGACTGAGTCCTCTCTTCCAAAGAGAAGCTATGGCCACTATGTTCAAGACCTGGAATCAGCCCTTAAGGGAGCAATCTATCTACTTACTTCTGCTTCGAGGAAGAAGTGAATTTCATCTTGTGTATTTGAGTTCCCACCTCCCAAATCAAACAAATCCGCAAAAGGTAGGCTTGTTGAGTTGGCAATCTGGCCACTCTCACCCATACTAATCAAAGAATCACCCTCAAAGGCAGGAGTTCCCAAAATACTCAGGATTAAGTTCATGTCACCTATGGTCGTTTAGGTGAGATGTAAGTCTCAAGTATCAACGATGTTATATAAATAGACGAATCATCTCGTGGTCATGTGTCTTATACAAACTCTTTGTGTAGGATACCCTGACTCGCATGTCTCCATCTGAATAGTCAGGATCAACCATCTGTAGTAGTTGTAAACCTCTACAAAGCGAGCCGTATCCCTAGTATCACCAGCATCAGGTATCCCTCATGAATCCTTACAGTACAAACCTTTTTAGGTTATTACTTAAGGCATAATCCACTTGTATATCTCATATATATTCTTAAGTTTACATACAATAACCATGGAGCTTTGTTTATTGGATATGAGTAAATGCAAAATAAAATAACTCTTATTTTATTCTTAAAAATGTGTAAAATGTTTACAAACTATGAGATTCTGGGAGAATTAGGATACCAATGCCAACGCATTAGAGGATCAGTGGAGACTTAAGGAACAAGATGTATTACATAGGTAAAACGATAATTTTGACCTAGTTGTAAGTATGAACTACTTGTGAAGGATTGACTTACTGATTATGGATAAATCAAGTGGACAAAAATATATCTAAATTGAGAAGAGTACAACTACTCAACTATAGTGATATGTCTTGGTAATTAACAAATATTGATTAATTCGGTTTAATGAGTTTAGCCAATCAATCTAAAATCGTTGGAGCTCATGATCTACAGGAGTTAGGGTTGATGCCCTAAATCTCGTAGGGTTCTGTAGTTTGTAAACACTTGTATGAACAAACATTCTGTGATTTATAATATATGATATTTTATTCACAGTCTATGAAATATGTGATATTTTAGTTGCATTAACCACAAACCAATAAACTAATATCCATGGTTGTTAATCTAATTTAAACATATATGTGGAGACATACAAGTGGATCGTGTTTAAATGATAACCTAAATGGTCTATAGTATATGGATAAGGCTGAATATCTTATCCTAGTGACACTATGAGTATGGCCCGCTTTGTAGGTGTTATAAATGTTGTAAAGTGCTACAAATGATCTGATCCTGATCATTCATGTATTAGACATGCGAGCAGGGCAATTCTATACAAAGGAGTTTGTATAAGATCAGACCACGAAATGTTTAGTCTCGTTATAAAATGCTATTCATAATTGGGACTTTCATTTCACTAGGATGTCCATAAGTAATATGACCTTAATCCTAATTGAGTTGTGAACTTTTGCCTATGAGGGTGGTCCTTTGATTTGCATGGGTGAAAGTGGCCAAATCGCCGACTTAACAAGCCTACCATTTTGGGGATTCGTCTGATTGAGGAGCTAGCAACTCAGCTACATAGATGGAATTCACTCCTTCGCTGAAGCAGGGGTAAGTAGATAAATTGCTCCCTTAAGGGTTGATTCCAAGTCTTGGACAATGTGGCTCCACACCCTCTCTTGGCCCGAGAGGAGTTTAGTCATAATGGGACTATGATCTATTGTTCATTAGAGAGAACAGTGGTACTTAAGGAGTTAGATGTAACTACAGGGGCAAAATAGTAATTTGACCCAGCTGTACTTGTGAGCGATTATGAAAGGTCATCGTATTGTTGATTGGTTATATCCAATGGACACAGAAATATATCTGTAGTACAAAGTGTATAGCTGTCGATCTTTAGTGGAGTACCCGATCGTTAACGGATGGTGGATAATGTGATTAAAGAGTTTAATTAGTTATTCACGTATCGTTGGAGCTTCAAGCTACAGGCCCATAAGGTCCCCTTGGTAGCTCAATAGATTTAAGTTAAGAATCAGTTTTTGGGTTAATTTGAAATCTTCAAATTAATAAGAGGGGATTTGATTATATATGATATAATTGACATAATGTATTTAATACATTATTGTTTGATTGACGGAACTAATATTTGAATATGATTCAAATATATTTTCTATGAATGAGATTCATAGTTATTAAATTTAATTAAATATGATTTATATTAAATGCCATAAAATAGAGAAAAAGAACTATGGTTTATGTATATGGTGTGATATTAAAACTATAGGTTATAAATATAATATGATAAGTTAGTTATCATATTTATTTATAATTTTATTATCTATTTTCTCTCTAACCACCCTTCGTGGGTAGTTACTTGGTTTGATGGAAAAAGTGGGATAAATGAAAATGATTTTCTAATTATTCCACAAGACATCAAATATACTATCGAGTACACAATCGAGTATCTATATGATTGCTTGAGAAACTATATGATAGCCTCATTATCTACATGATTGAGAGACTTTTCTATGCGATAGACTTATTTGTCTACATGATAGTGTTGTTCATCTACTCGATCGTCTTCCTCCTTAAACTCTAAATTTTCACTGTAACCAAAATTAGTCAGAGCTCACCACTCTTAGATTTTTACACTGAGAATACCAAGATCACTAAGTGGTAGTGTCCTGTTTGGCTCGAGGATCGAGTTGCTGCTTGCTGCTTGTTCAAAAGGAGTGTTCGTGACTTGTTCGAAGCATTTGTGAACAAGTTGGATCGAGGGATTACTTGAAGAACGGTTCTTTAAAGGTATAATCTCTCAACTTTTATTTTTATTTCAAAGCATGTTGTAATTCAAGTCTGATGCATAATCTGTTTTGTATGACTGTAAATGTATGCGTTCAATCACAATAGGATTTTGACGATTCACTTCTGCTCAAAGTTCTTTGTTGAGAGAATTTGACAAAACTGGTTTAGGTTTTAGATTATTATATTTGATATAATTTATGTTTAATTGTCGAATTAAACGTTATGATTTTTTAGAGTTGACAATATTTAAATATGATTTAAATATTTGATGAGGTGTTATACTAATTTAATATTTGATATTAGATTAAATTAATTTAATTGGTTTAATTAATTATCCAAATTAATTTATTAAATTTTGAATTTATGAAGTTCAAAATTATAAAATTGACTATGAAATTTTGAATTTATAAAATTCAAAATTATAAAATTCATTTAATTAAAAATGGATTTAAAATTTATTTTTTAAAATAAATTTTATATTTAAATTAAATCAATTTTATGAATTAAATAAATGAGATTTAATGGAAAGTTGGATAATCCCCAGATTTTCCATTAAATCCACCTCATGCCATTCAATTTTTAATGGAAAATTGAGTGGCTTCATCTCTTTCACTCTAATTTGCTTGGATTAGAGTTATAAAATTGAAGGTTTTTTTTTTCTTTTTCAAATTTGACTCATGCAAAATTGAAATCTGAAAAGGAAAAACAAATTTTTCTTTCTTTACCTCTCAAAACCCACACCAATTTTCTCTCAATTTGAGTTCCACCACTCAATTTAAGGCCAGTGAATAGTAGAGAAGACTTTTGTGGTTGTCTGCTTCAAGGATAAAAGAAGAATTTCGTGGTGGATTCAAACAATTGGAAGAATTCATCAAAGGTATGATTTTGAAAGCTTAATATGTTGGAAACTATGAACATGCTTGCTAATTGCCTAAAATTGATTTAGTTAGAGTGCTTAGATCCTTAATTGCTTCCACATATTGAATTTCAATTCCATCAATTAGTATCAGAGAATATTTTAAGCACTCAATTTGCATTAATTTTAAGCATAATAGGTGTTTTTCATAAGTTGCATGAAATGGTTGCTAAAATAGATAAATTATGGCTTTGGCATCTAAATTTCTCTTCAATTTGCAAGTAATTGTTGTAATTGGCTCTTTGTTTATGGGTCTTAATGTGTGGTTAAGAGTCTGTAAATTTATTAGAGTCAATAGACTTGAAATTAGGTTGTAATTGAAGAAAATCCGAAGCATGCTCAGTTGCAGAATTTCAAATTTGAAGCTTTTGTCAGACAGCGTTGCAATGCTACCCTCACAACATTGTAACGCCAAACTTTCAGCGGTTCAACTAAATCGGTTTAACCGGTTCAAGTCTTGGAGGTCTGGTTCAACCCATTTTGAAGCTCTGGAAGTTCGATTAAGGCGGTTCGAGTTGGTTCAAGCAGACCAGGGGCTTTTGGATGTTAGTTTTCAATTATTAATGTAATAATTAATTTATTTTCTTGTTTAGGATGCCAAAACCAGTTTATTTTAGTTTGTGTTTCATTATTTATGCATTATGAATGTATGTTTAATTAAATTAAATCTTGTATGTGCATAAAGTATACCATGTAGATTTAAAATCCCACCATAGGAAGCATGGACCATGCATTGAAAGTATGCTATAATATGTTATATTATATACTAAATATGATTTAGAGTTTCATGTATTGAATATAATTGTTATATTAAATTGTGAAATGCTTGGTGTATGTTATAGCATGTTTATAGTTTTACAAAGTGGTATAAAATAGGTAGACATTTAAAATCTATAACAAAGATAAGGAGTATGCTCACTTAGGGTTAACAAATAACAACTTGTTTTAATAGTTAAAATAGATCGTTATCTTGTAAAACTTTGGTTTAAAACTCCATCGGACTATAATGTCTAAGGCTGGAGGTATTTAAGTTGACGTTTTACGGAACACCTGCTACCTGGAGATTATAGCTAAATTACTGAGCGTTGTTAACCTAGTTTTAGGAGCATGCGTGAGCGATGTGAGGTAATAAAATGCTTTTATCCCTTAGATTCTTTGGTTAAAATCCAATTATAATCATTATACTTGGACAAGTCACTTAGACTTAGGATGTTTTAGTCGGCATATACCTAAGTGAATAAATATACACAATCCATTAAAACACTTCAGTAGGAGATTATCATTATATATGATATATTGTTTTTAGCTCTCACATCCCTAAGTGAATAAATATACACAATCCATTATATATGATTCATGCTCAACTTCGTGTCACTTTTACTGTGATTGCTCCACTCGGAAAGTGTTTGCATCGGTCAATAACAAGTTGAATTGGGGAAGTTGTTCATAGTAAGTGGGCGAAGGAAATATGTCAAAATATCCTACGATCTCTTCCATTAGCTTGAACTGTGAGATTCTTATGTTGCGCCTACTATCATTTTTAGGTGGTGTTAGCTAGTCGTTTTTTAGTGACTATCTCCTCGGAGGGTTGTAATACAAGATTCAAGACAACTCAAACTTTAGAAATGAATAAAGTTTTCTTAGTTTTTTCTTCAACATTGTCTTCCACTTCGGGGGCTTATTAATATCGTTCTATGAAAACTAAAAATAGATCGTCACACTTACAAGAGTTACTAAGTGTTAATAAGTTCATGACCGAAAATGGTAACTAAATAATTAATAGAATAAGGAGTTATTTTGGAATTAGCATTTAGTCAAAAATGTCTTGCTTCAATGAAAGATTACTTGACTACCCCTCGGTAGCATCTATTATGATTTACTAAAGTATTGTTGCAAATAAATCATGAAATCTGGGTACATTATATCTTTTGTTAAAATGAATTTGGATTTAGATGCAGTTTTCTAATAGAATTTGTTTATGTTTCAGCATGTCGAATTCGATTATCCAACTATTAGCTTCTGATAAATTTAGTAGTGAGGGTTACTCAAACTGAAAATTAAACATTAATACAATACTAGTTGTAGATAATCTGAGGTTCGTTTTAACGGAGCAATGTCCTCCTCTTCCCTGTTCAAATGCAAACCGAAGTGCTCGAGATGCCTATAACATATGGGTTAGGGCTAATGAAAAGACCCGATCCTACATTTTAGCAAGCATATCTGATATGCTTACTAAAAAGCATGAAAAAATGGTCATCACTAGGGAGATCATGGAGTCATTACAAGCAATGTTTTGATAGCTATCCTCATCAGTACGACATGATGCTATTAAATATGTTTAGAACTCCCGTATGAAGGAAAGGACCTCTATTAAAGAATACGTCTTGGATATGATGGTCCACTTTAATATAACGGAAGTGAACAGTGCTGTCATAGACGAAAAGAGTCAAGTTAGTATGATTTTGGAATCTCTTCCAAAAAGTTTCTTAAATTTTCACACAAACACTGTGATGAATAAGATCAAATATGATTGACAACTTTTTTAGATGAACTTAGACTTACCAATTACTGATGAAAAATAAAAATAAAAAAAGGGAAGCAAATGTTGTTACCCAAAAGAAATTTTAGAAAGGATGGAAATTTGGTACGAAACCTTATGAAAAGAAGTTTTGTCCTTCAAAGGATAAGGGTATCCAAATGAAAAATAGGGAACAAAGAAGTAGAAAGCTTCTGCTAAGAAAAGCAAGACAAAAGTTGCGAAAGAAATATGTTTCCATTACAATGAGGATGGGCATTGGAAATGGAATGGCCCTAAATATCTTGTAGAAAAGAAGGTTGTAAAGGCAAACCAAGGTAAATTTGATTTACTTGTAACTGAAACATGTTTAGTGGAAAGTTCTCATTTAACCTGGATACTGTACTCAGACGTCGGTGATCATATTTGCAATTTTATTAAGGAAACTAGTTCCTGGAGACAGCTAATGGAGAACGAGATGACTTTCAAGGTGGAAACAAGTGAAGTCATTTCGACTTGAGCAGTGAGAGATCTCAAGCTATTTTTTGGAGATGCTTACATTTTGTTGGAAATGTATATTATGTACCTTATATGAAAAGGAACTTAATTTCTATCTCCTGTTTATTAGAACATATGTACAAAGTTTCTTTTGATATAAATGAGGTGTTCATTAGTTTAAGATGTGTTCAAATATGTTCCATTAAACTGAAAAATAACTTATATGTGTTGAAAGCAATAAGACAAAAGCTATTTTAAATATAGAGACGTTTAAAACAGTTGAAACTCAAAATAAGAAACTCAAAATTTCTCTTAATATTTTTCTTTGGCACTTAAGATTTGGACACATAAATCGCAATAGGATTGAGAGACTAGTAAAGAATGGACTTCTAAATCAGTTAGAAGACAATTCTTTACCTGGTTGAGAATTTATTAGGTAAAAATATTAAAATACTTTGACCAGATCGAGATGGTAAGTATATGGATTTTCAATTCGAAAACTATCTAGTAGAACATGGAATTCAACCATAACTTACTGCATTGGTACACCACAACAAACTGGTGTAGTAGAAAGGAGAAATAGAACCTTGTTAGTCATGATTTGTTCAATATATGAGTTACGCCTAGTTACTTCAGTCTTTTCGGGGATATACATTATAGATTGTAGTATATATTTTAAACGTGGTTCACTCGAAAAGTATTTTATAAACACCGTACAAGTTATGGAAAGGACGTAAAGATAATTTTTTTCACTTTAAAGTCTGGGGATGCTCGACACACATGTTGGTGCAAAATTCTAAGAAATTGGAATGATGTTCTAAAGTATGCCTATTCATAAAATACCCCAAAGAAACAAAAGATGGTCTCTTTTATGGCCCGCAAGAAGACCAAGTGTTTGTATCGACAAACGCTAAGTTCTTAGAAGAAGACCACATAAGAAATCACCAACCTCATAGTAAAATGGTATTAAATGAGATGTTAAAAAAATCTACAGATACATCAACATAAGTTGTTGATCAGGCTAGTCCTTTAATAAGAATTGTTAATGAAACTGGTCCATCACATCTTTCTCATGAATTAAGAATGCCTCGGAGTAATAGGAGGGTTGTTCAATAGCCTGACCTATACATGGGTTTAACAGAAACTCAGATCGCCATATCTAATGATGGCTTAGAGGATCTATTGACCTTTAAACCGACAATGGAAGATGTAGATAGAGACTAGTGGATAAAAGCTATGGACCTTGAAATGAAGTCTATGTACATCAATTCTTTCTGGGAACTTGTAGATCAACCACATGGAGTAAAACCTATTGGCTGTAAGTGGATCTACAAGAGAAAACGAGACCAAGCTAGTAACGTACAGACCTACATAGCTAGACTAAGTGGCAAAAGTTTTGACCCAAAGAGAAAGGGTAGACTATGAAGAAATGTTTTCTCATGTTGCCATGATTAAGTCTATTAGGATACTTTTATCCATTGCCACATTTTATGATTATGAAATATGAAAAATAGATGTCAAGACAACTTTTTTGAATGGTAATCTTGAAAAGAGTATTTATATGTCTTAATTAGAAGGGTTCATTGAATAGGGTCAAGAGCAAACAGTTTGCAAGATTAAAAGATCCATTTATGGGTTAAAAAAAGCATCTCGATCCTGAAATATAAGGTTTGACATTGTGATCAAATCTTATATTTTTGAATAGAATATTGACAAACCTTGCGTTTACAAGAAAATAGTTAACAAGACTGTAGCTTTTTTGGTACTATATATTTATGATATCATGCTCATTGGGAATGAAGTAGGATTCCTTGTTGACATAAAGAGATGGCTAGCATCGCAATTTCAAATGAAAGATTTAGGAGATGCACACTATGTTCTTGGAATCCAAATAGTTCGGAATCGCAAGAAAAAAATTGTAGCACTATCTCAAGCATCTTATATTGACAAGATGTTGTCAAGATATAAAATGCATAATTCTACAAGAGATTTATTACCTTTTAAACATGGAATTCATATGTTTAAGGAACAGTGTCCTAAGATACCTCAAGAAGTTGAGGATATGAAAAAAATTCCTTATGTATCAGTAGTCAGGAGCTTGATGTACACGTTATGCACACATCCAGACATATGCTTTGTAGTTGGAATAGTCAACAAGTTCCAGTCCAACCTTGGATATAGTCGTTGGACTTCCGTTAAGAATATCCTCAAGTATCTTCGAAGAATTAGGAACTATATGCTCGTGTATGGCTCTAAGGATTTGATCCTTACTAGATACACTGATTCTAATTTTCAGACCGGTGTAATGTCTAGAAAATCTACTTCGGGATCAGTATTCAATTTAAACGGAAGAGTTGTAGTATGAAGGAGCATCAAACAGAGTTTTATTAGTGACTCCACAATAGAAGCTAAATATGTAGCTACATATGAAGCAGCCAAAGAAGCAGTATAGCTTAGAAAGTTCTTGACCGATTTGGAAGTGGTTCCCAATATGCATTTGCCAATCACTCTATATTGTGAAAACAGTGGAGCAGTTGCCAATTCAAAAGAGCCAAGAAGTCATAAACGAGAAAATCACATGAAATGTAAGTACCATCTCATAAGAGAGATAGTACATAGAGGAGACGTGACCGTGACGTAGATAGCCTTAGAAGACAATTTAGCTTATCTTTTTATTAAGGCCCTCATGGATAAAGTGTTCGAGGGTCACCTAGTGGGACTAGGACTACGAGCTTCATAAAGCTAGGACAAGTGAGAGAATTAATGGGTATATAGATGCCTTAGTTTATTGTATTTATTCTCTCATACTCAACATTGTATAATTCTATATATTTAAACCCGCTGGAGTTTTAGTCCAAGTGGGAATTTTTTGGGAATGTCCTAAAACTTGAAGTTTGTAAACATTAAACATATTTTATTCACAATAAAGATATTATTGAGATTTCTTTCAATTAAGATGTTATGGAATTGCATTCATTCCGAAATCCAATAAACTAACTCATGGCTATAACATGAATACTTAAATTTTATGTAGAGATATAAAAGAGGATCAAGTTTTAGTATATAGCTAAAAAGGTCTATGTAACGACCCGAGTTCAAGAGGGGTACATGAATGAATCGATATCACATCCGAATGAGAGGGATCCTGAGGACATGAAAGTATGGTTAAGAAAGGCTTAAAAAAATTGAAATTTGCTACCTATACAAACAAGGTGCACCTTCCTTTTCGGTGGCTTAATCATAAGAACTCCAAAGTTAAGCGTGCTTAGCTTGGAAGAAATTCTATGTTGGGTGACCTCCTGGGAATTTTTCTAGGATGCATGTAAGTGAGGACAAAGCATGCCCTTCTAAAAGGCATGCAAGGCAAGGGAGGATGATATAACCAGGTTGCAGGGGAATGCCAGGGTCATCAGGGACCGAATATATGTCTATAAGTATATGGATAAGGTTGGGTACTATATGCTGGGGACACTATGGATGCGGCTCGCTTTGTATATTGATACAAACTATGTGATTCCAAATTTTTTCATGTGAAGACATGTGAGTGGGGGCATGTTATGCAAAAGATATTTGCATTAGACTGGACGATGAAATAGTCACTTTTTCTTTATAATGATTATTTACTGTTAAAACTAATAATTTAGTTTGATAACCTAAGGTAACTCGATCTTAATCCTGAGCTAACCATGAACTCTTGTTTATTCGGGATTATTCTTTAGCCTGCATAGGTGAGAGTGGTTCAACATCGCCGCTCAATAAGGCTCCCATTTTAAGGGTAGAACCGGATAGATAGTTGGGGACATAGTCCTACAAGATGAAAATTTCTCCTACCCGTCTTAGGGTCAATTGATAGGTTGTTCCCTTAAGTATTGACTCTTTATCTTAAACAAAGGAGTCCTGCCCTTTCGTGGTTGAGAGAGAATCGGTTTATTGGTAGGACCATAAACCTATTGTTCATTAGAGGTTCAGTGGAGACTTAAGGAGCAAGATTTATCTGTAAAACGATAATTTTGACCTAGCAAGGATTGATTTATTGATTATGGTTAAATCAAGTAGACAGAAATATATCTACAGTGAAGAGAGTGCAACTATTAAGCTATAGTGGTATATCTCGGTAGTTGGATTATTATATTTGATATAATTGATGTTAAATTGTCAAATTAAACATTATAGTTTTTGAGAGTTGACATTATTTAAATATGATTTAAATATTTATGAGATGTTATATTAATTTAATATTTGATATTAAATTAAATTAATTAAATTGATTTAATTAATTATCCAAATTAATTTACTAAATTTTGAATTTATGAAATTCAAAATTATAAAATTGGTTAATTAAAATTTGAATTTATGAAATTCAAAATTATAAAACTTATTTAATTAAATCTGAATTTAAAATTCAATTTTTAAAATAAAATTTATATTTAAATTAAATCAATTTTATGAATTAAATAAATGAGATTTAATGGAAAGTGGGATAATCTCATATTTTCCATTAAATCCACCTCATGTCACTCAATTTGACATCACCAAATCAATTTTAATTTTCATGGATTAGAGTTATGAAATTTAGGTTTTTTTTAAATCAAATTTGACTCTCATGCAAAACTGAAATCTGAAAAGGAAAAACAAGTTTTTCTTTCTTCATCTCTCAAAACCCACACCAATTTCCTCTTAATTTGAGTTCTACCACCAAGCATGTTCGTGGTGGATTCAAGTAATTGGAAGAATTCATCAAATGTATGATTCTGAAACCCTAATATATTGAAAACTTTGAACATGCTTGCTAATTGCCCAAAATTGATGTAGTTAGAGTGCTTAGATTCTTAATTGCTTCCGCATGTTGAATGTCAACTCCATCAACTCGAACCTGATCCACTTTTATATCTCCACACAAAGTCCAAGTACTCATGTAATAGCCATGGATCTTAGTTTTTTGGATTTAGTGCAATTTACGTATTCAATAACAGTTTTATTGAACAAAACCTCAATAACATCTTTATTGCAAATATAATATGTTTAATCTTACAAACTGCGAGTTTTAGGACATACAATCCAACAAAAACTTGTTGTAAAGTAGTTACTCGTGGCAATACCTTGTTGTATTTAGTTTGTTTGTAAAAAATTTACCAAGTTTAGTTATTAGTTTGCTGGTATTAGTCCCTTTGAAAACATTGGATAGTTTCCTTGTATATATTTAGTTTCTTTATTAAAATATTATCAACTTTATTTTTATATATAATACTTTTTATTGAAGTTTGTGCTAATTTTATGTTAGAATAGGATTAGTCGATGATGAAAAGCATGTGCGTAATGATAAGGTTCAAAGAAATAATAATGTAACATCCAAAAATTTTCAAGTAATGTTCATTAAATTATCTTGAATTATCTGAGCGTTATTTGTTAAATTGAGGCTAAAATTAAAATTGGGAGGTAAGATGATTAGTTTAAGTGATATTTGTAAATATTTAGAAATTTGAATTTAATTTAAAGAAAATTTGATAAATTAATTTGGAGATTTGGAATTTTAGAAGGAATTAATTTTGGATTTTGGTTTTGTTTTAATGGTGGGTTTATGGGAATTAAAGGAAAAGTATATATATTATTCTCGTGAAGCGTGCCAAATGAAAAAAAAGAGATTCATCTTCTTCTTCCTCTTCACCATAATCCAACAACCCAAATCTATCTCCGTCCATCACACCGTCGCTCGGTTGTCTGTTACCACCGATCGCCTCTGATCGCGTCGCTCCATCTGTCTGGGTTTTCTGTCGGAGGACACTTCCTCTCAGCCGAAGCTTCAATCCTGCCACCTATGCAAACTTAATGCTATCGACCCTTTCAGAAGCACCGTCGATTGTCGCTCCGTGTTCGAATGCCAGTAGTCGTGTCGTCGTTAGTTGTCTTCATTGGAGTTATTTTTAGGTAAGATAATGGGTTTTTTTTTTGTGAGTTTCTTGAATTATCTTGATTGCCCATTAAATTTCGGCTCATGATTATTGATACCTAATATTATTAAGGCCCTAAATTGGCTCATGATTTAGAAGCATATATTAGACTTCAGGAATATGATGTATGTTGAATGATTCAGTTATACGTATGTCGAATATGCTATTTATTATGATGTGGGACCTGAGATAAATGTTATATGATTCTTGTTCAGTGGTGACAATTTCCTTTCTAACACTACCCAGTTTTCGTGATCCTTCGAGTACACTACTATATTACTTGAAGTCGTTCGGTTTTCTACCACGTTACCATGATCCTTGAGTTCAATACTGATGGAGTGGATGCATCAACTTAGACCTTATGAATGAGTGGTGCTAAACGCTAGGGGTATGCGTTGATTCCAAGTAAAATGAACACGTGTGTGCATGTGTAAGGGTGAAATGAAGATGACAGGGGTGCTTATTTACAAACAAAATGTATGAAGATGCGTTAGGTTTCTGTTTCTCTGATCATATTATTCAACATTTCTCAATGTGAATGCCACTATGCGTTGGTTATAAAAAGTAGTGAAGCACAAGTATTTTTCTCTAAATCTACTGTATGTTCTGACTCAAAGCGTTTCTAACTATCCTATTCTCTCGAATAGTTTTAACTGAATTATAACTTCAACCAAATGATCAAAATGATTAAAGCTTGAAAATTAAGCATGTAACAAGTCATAAACGCATCAATCACGCACAAGAGAATGTAAACAGAGGGAAAAATGATGGATCAAATCTAGGATTGAATTTTAAAAATCGAAACTGTCTTTACAACAATCACACTTAATCGCATGAAATGGAAAATGAAAATGAAGTGAAAGAAAAGGAAAGAGTCAAGTCGTAGAGTTCAATCTCTTTTCCTCTTTGGCTTGATTCAAATGTGTGTGAAACCAACTTGGTGAAGAAATGAAGAAGAATTCTCTCTCGAGCTTGGTCTTCAACAATTCTCTTTTATCAACAATGACAATGGTTCTTTTCCTCCTATCTTCTTCTTACAACAACAGAGTAACTATGATCTAAGTTCTATGGTATCTCTAAAAATGGCCCCCCTTCTTTGGTTGCAAGTCTTCTTATTTATAGTCATTTTTCTCAGCAACTTGTGATAAGACAACATTAATTTTCATGCCCTAGTCAGCCGCCTACCAGTTCAGATGCTTTTCAGACGCCGACAGTCAGATACCCAAACTTGCAAGTGGTGATTTGATAGGAATAGCGTGAACCAATGTATCTTATCTACGTTGGGAAACTTTGAACGCATACTCTTGTGTTAGCTTAGCCTGCAATACTAAGATGCGTTAGTGAAGTAGTTTTACCAAGAAGTATTCTTTTGTAAGGACTAGTGGTATTTGAATTATTCCATGTATTTTTCTTTAAGTCAAATGTGTTTTTATCATTAAGAAACCTAATTGTTCCAACTTTTGAGAGACAATAGCTAGTATTTCTATAAGTTATCAAATACCATGTTCAGTATTGTGATCCTTCGGGTTCATTACCATGTTCAGTTTCGAGGATCGATGGGTTCCCTACCATGTTTGCGCTTTCGAGCCACAAGATACGTGTTAGAATGAGTTTTATTGTTCACTAGATGACCATCCATGTTTTTCATGTTTTCAAGTGTTCATGATCTTATGTATCTTTGATGAATTACGGTATGTTTGTCCCACTAGTATGCATGGACTTATAGATATGTATGCATTGCTTGACCCCTGTAGTGAGGTTACTTACTGATTATTTTATACTCGTTCTTTATTACGCTATGTTTTTCAGGTGAGGGTAGGGACACATTGACGAATGATAGGAAGAATCTAAGATCGTGTCATAGGAACCAGTCAGATGCTTCCGCTCATATTTTCATGTCTTAAATCTCAATTTTGCCATTGAATTCACAAACTTTTAATTTTTGCACAATTGGATATTTTAGATAAAATTTTCTTGAGTCCTTTATATTTTTTTAGGGTACCCTGATCGAAGATTTCTAGTTATCTAGATTTAATAAAACTTATTTATTTTATAAAATTTATTTGACTTCAGTCAATTTATTTAAAGGGTCATTTTGAGATGTAAGCATGCATATAATATCAGCCTAATACAAGTCCTAGGGAATAGGCCATTACAAATAAACTATCAAGTCATGTATTTTATGACAATATAAAAGTGTCACAAATATGAAATTTTGTGACAAAAAATGTGTCACGATCGAATATTTATTGATATAAAATATTTTTCATGTTTCAGATATTTCTGACAATAAAAATGCTATGGTTTAAATATTCTTGACAAGAAAAAAAATGTCACTATATATTCTTTTTTGGCATTTTATAATTGTCATTGATAACCATAACACTATAGCAGCAAGTCAATTTTGAGTCAATTGATGATAATGATAACTTGTCCTAGTAAATTTGACAATGACATTTTATAATTGTCAATGGTTGTTCATTGTTGACAATATAATTAAAAGTTTAATTATGACATGTTTTTAAAACCGTGATTAATATTCATACGTTTATAGAGAATATAACAACATAAAATAAGTGTGACACTTTTTAAATGTGACGAAATCTTAATTTTGTAGAAGGGGCATTAACATGTTGACCATGTTGATTAATATTGGCGAGTGTGGGCACTTTCTTAGCTAATATTATTTATGAGGTGAATCATTTACATGATGATGTCCATTTTATTCACGTGTTGCGTGAATTAAATAAGATGACTGATCATATATTTGCTCGTCAGTGATCCTTTCCAATTTTCTTTATGTTTGACACTCTAATTTTTCAGTTGTCCAATTATCGGATAAATTGTCATAATTTTGTAGTCAATTCGACATCATTTAGTCTTTTATTATACAGTTATTTATCGTGTCAAAAAAAAGTTTGATCCTGGATAAAACATAGAAAGAATCATGTATGTATTGGATAAAAGAAAATTTAAAATGTTTTCAAGATTTGATCATGCCATCCTTAAAATAAAAATTAAAATAGTTAAACTATCATTTTGGTTCCTATAATTTGAAATTTGTTCAATTTTAGTCTATCTACTTTCAATTGTCAAATTTAAGTTAATGTACTTTCAATAAATATTAAATTTAATCCCTCAAAGTTAATTTTTATCGATATTGGTTAAATAATAATAATAATAATTTTCATGGAAATAAATATAATATGTGAATATGTTTTCAAAATTTATAGTAAAAATGCTAATAGATAACAAAATATTTCAAAAAAGAATAAACAATAAACTAACATTGAGGACTAAATTTAAGATTCGTTGAAAGTTTATCAATTAAAATTGGATAGTTGAAAACATAAAAACTAAAATTGAACAAACTTCAAAGTATAGATACCAAAATATCATTTTAACCTAGAACAACATGCAAACTATAGCCACAAAATTTACAATTGGGGGGCCGTTTGGATCGCAGTTGTTATTCCAGGAGTATGGATATTAAATGTCTGGAATTTAAATGTATGGGTTTTAAATATTTGGGATAATTAATATCTGTGTTTGTGTAACGATCCAACCATCCATGGACTCTAACAAGAGCCATTACCTTACTATTACACATTCACATCCAAAACATTTTGACCATTTATAATAAAATTCATTAAGAGAGGACGACAACTTCAAATCAATTTGTTAAACCAATAAATAAACAAATAAATAAAAATTCTATTTTGGGTCCCCTAAAAAGATTTACCAAGAAAAGAAATAAATTGATACAAGATAAGTCTCGATACTTTCTTGCACACTTTGTATATTTTTTTCTCTCTTACATTTACATTTAGTTACAAAGTGTATATAAAGGTAGCTTGAATGTAACTGATTTGTAACAATGTTGAAGTTGTTTTCACCTTTCTGTAATAATAGGTAGCATTTTTAGGAATAATAACCAAGTGTATAACAGACTCAAGTCTATCAGTGAAAGACTTCTATCGTTGATAGACTCTTACTAGTGATATGGTCTATCATTGATAGACTCCTACCAATAATATGGTCTATTATTGATAGACTATTTAAATTTGGCTATATTTGCAATTTTTTTTTACATTATGTTAGATCTGCTAATACTTTAGATCTAATGTCTATATTTGCTACTATCCCTTACATCTATTAACAATTTTTTTTTTTAATAAGTTTCATGTCTTTTCATTATGACAAAGGACCTAGGATCAACTAATGATGTTGAAAGAAAAGAAATTAAACAAATAAGATAGAAACTCAATTTTTGTGATCAATTGAATGGAAAATAAGTCTTCTTTAATTAGAATATATTATCACTTAATTCTTTTGTTATTGGTTTAAAATGGAATATGATTAAGAAAATCTTATTAATTATGTGTTAAGGTCGATGTGCGAGTATGTAGAGTAATTTATTTATTTAATTTAATGTATTTAGATATAATTTAAAAGAGCAAGGTCAATTAATATCATAAAAATATTTTATTTTATCATATACTAAAATTATTATTTTATAAGTAGATTATATCTAAAATATTGATTGTTCATGCCTGCAACACAATTTTATCATAATTTATGAAAATACTTAGTAGGTTATAGATGTTATAGATATATATGTTATAAAGGTACTATAAGAAAATTTTAGGTAGAAAAAAGAAGGAAAAACTAAAATTAGAAGGCCATAAATTTTCTTTAGAAAAAGAAATACTGAAAGCTCTTTATCTTGTTGTAGGTAATTGAAAAAATTGCAAAATTATTAAAATTTTCAAAACATTAAAATCCCATAACTATACTTGTTTTTCTCAAAGGATAAATTTTTTATTGATTATATTTATTAATCTTGTAGTTTATTCTATACTCGTCATTGTTATTTTTCTATTTCTAAAATGTTATACTTAGTTTGTTTTTCACAAATATTATATTAGTATTGGAATTATTCGTAAATTATTTTTCCAATTTCACAGACTTTTAGATGTTACAATTTTTAGTTGAATTTTTTTAAATAATGTTATTTTAATATATATTAACAAAAATAGGGTAGGATTGAAGATATTGACAAAAATAGGTTTTTAAATCGTGTACCCGGTACATGATTACACCTTAATTATATACCTGGTACACGATTAACCCTAAATTGTGTATCCGGTACATGAATTCCTATTAATCTGGCACGTGCAAACTGCCAATGTGGTAGTCATGCAGCGTTGACTGAGGTAATCATGTATACAATTACCTTAAGTCGTGTACCGGGTACACGACTTCTTTCTCCATTAAATCGTCATGTGGCTCTTCTTCTTCCTCATTCAAAAGCTTCTGCCTCTGTTTGCTTCCGTCTTCCCATCCAAAATCGATCAACAACCTCCTTCGTGTGCTTCTGTCTTGCCCGTCCAAACATATCATTTTGCCTCCATTTAACCATCCGTCCAAAATCGTCCAACCATTCGTCTGAAAGTTTCTGCCTCTCTTTGGCTGAGGTAACATTTTTTTCCCTACGTTGTTTTCCAATATATAATATTCATATGTATATCATTTTGTTTGCATTTGGGCTTAACTTAATGTGTAGTTTATGGATCCACGGTTTATTTTTGGATATATGTTGAACTTAAAAATTAGATTTTGTTTGACTGATTTTGTTGGGTTATTATATATCATTTTGTTTGCATTTGGGTTGAATTAAATGTATGATTCATGTATATATTATTTTGTTTTTATTTGGACTTATTTAAATATATGGTTTATGGATCTAGATTTTGGTTGATTTAAATGTATAGTTATGAATCTTAGATTTAGGCTGATTTAAGTGTATAATTTATGAAGGTTGATTTAAATGTATAGTTTATGGATCTTAGATTTGGGTTGATTTAAATATATAATATTTAGATCTTATATGTTGAACTTAGAAATTGGATTTTGTTGGGTTGACATATTAACATTTTCTTTTCTTTTTTTTTTTTTTTTGTCAACTATAACATTTGAAAAAATCATAATAAATATGTTGATGCATCCTGAAGATTTAGTTATTCTTGAACCTAGAAATGATGGAGACAGTGATATTGATGTTGAAGTTAATGAATTATTTGGAAACGACAATAGTGATCTTGTGTTGGTACCGTCAGATATGTTCACCCAAATAGATTGGAAAATTACAAATTAAACATGTGAACTTGGGTCTACTTTAAATGAAAGGAGTATAAGTGTAGATCATTGTAGTTTAATACAAAAAGGAATGTTGTTAAATACTAAAGAAGATTTACAGCTTGCTGTAAAAAAAGTGACAGAATACTACAAAATTATTGTAGTGGAATTAAATCAAGATATTTGGTATGTTAGATGTAAATCATGGAGTGATGGTTGTGGTTGGAGGTTACGGGCATGTCGCCGTAAAAATCATGGGATATTCGAAATCACCAAACTTGGGAACACTCGTGTTTGTTTTCAGAATTGACATGAGTTCACAGCTTGATTCAAATTTTATGAGTATCGAAATACAAAATTTGGTTAGAGTTGATCCTGGGGTACCTGTGGCCCTACTCCAAGAAGAAATTAAAAAAAAAATATATGGCTATAATGTTAATTATAGACGGGTGTGGCAAGCCAAGAGAAAAGCATTGATTGTTGTGTTTGGTGATTGGGAGAAATCATATGCTTTTGTATTGGTTGAGTGCTCTTGTTCATTACAATCCAGGAATACGAATAGATTGATTTTTCCTTCCCTCTAATGTGCGAGGTACGACTATTTTTGGTCGAGTTTTTTGGTCCTTTGGTCCTGAAAGAGAAGGGTTCAAACATTGTAGGCCATTAATCCAAATCGATGGAACTCATCTCTATAGAAAGTATAAGGAGAAATTATTGACCGCCTTATCTATTGATGCAAACGGGCATATTTCCCCTTGATTTTATTGTTGAATGTAAAAATTCGTCCAGTTGTTCATGGTTTTTGTGGGCATTGCGTGAATATGTTACCCAAAGAGATGGTATTTGCTTGATTTCTGATAGACATAAGGGCATTCTTACTACAATTAATAATGAGGAAATTTGTTGGAGTGAACCTAGAGCATACCATCGATATTGCCTTCGTCATATTGCCAGTAATTTCAATACGAAATATAAATCAAAGCAACAAAAAAATTTGATGTTTAAGGCAGGAAATAAACATCAAAGGCGCAAGTTCATACGAGTGGACAGGCAACCATTGACAGGTTCACTACAATATGACTGGAAGAATGTTTGTGAAAGCTCTTAGGCATTTTACCAGATGATCTAAAAGGCTCAAGATTGAGTATCCCCTGGTTGGCGTCCTAGTTTCCAAAATTACCTTCCGATGCCGATGACATCAGCGTACGTAGGTATGCACGAGCATACATCATGTAGCTTATTGGAGGATTTTTGTTCGCTGACAAGTCAAATACTTTAGTGCATCTCATGTTCCTCTCGCTACTGTCTGATTTCGAGCATGCTGGTACGTACTCGTGGGGAGGTGCATATCTTGTATGGTTGTATAGAGAACTTTTTCGAGCTACCGATGTACAAGCGTTAGAAATAACGGGACCATTGATACTACTACAGGTATGGGCTTATGATAGATTTCCAATTGTAGCACCACAAGTCCAATTACAGGCCCTAGATCATCGTCCACTTAGTGCCAGATATTATTTCATTTATATTTATTTCGTTATCATTTTATATAAGAATATAAATAATTGTATTTTTTTATAATTTTAGATGGAGTGTGTATTAGCTGCCTCTGAACAGTCAGCAAATATGTTACTCGTGTATCGAAAAATATTTGACAGACTGATGCACAATCAGGTAACAAATGTATATATAAATGAATATTTAAAACATTTTGGATACATACTTATCTTTTCTTTTTTTTTTTTTTTTTTTTTTTTTTTTTGATTATTTGAACGTCATACACACAACAAATTTGGTCATCCCTACCTATTACTGTCGTGATGGTGAAGACATCAGGTTGACCGTTAGCCCTCTTATATGCTTCCATATAGTAGTGTGGCATCATCCAGATCGTGTGTTGAGACAGTTTGGTCTGCGACAAGCGATACTTTCGTTGTCCTATACACTCCCAAAACTACATCAGATTGATTTGAGAGGTAAGCACGACCAAGACTGGCGTCAACGCGGAATATATATCCTACTGGCATGGACAACATGATCGTTGTGCACAGAGAGAATTAACAAATGGACCAGTTGTATTAGATAACTACTTTTCCTGGTACAATTCAATCACGAGGCGATTTATCACACCTGACGGCGCTTACTATTACTGCATGGTAAGAGATTTAAAATCAGATATTTTCCATATATATGATATGAATAATGTTTAATATTTATTTTTTTCATTGTACAGAATAATTTTATTGGAAATGTACAACAATATTTAGTGCAACACAACTTACCAGACTTGGGTTCGATGTATCAGCAAATATTGGTCAACATAGAAGGTATTATTCAACAAACAAGACGACTTAATGTTGTTGACACCAATGAAGACGTATCCATCGTAGACGACAACAACAACAGGGTGAACCTAATTTATTGGGACACGAAGACAACCCCCATGAGGGGTAAGGGCCAGGGGTCGTTTTAAAATGTCATGTAAACTTTCATTTTCAAATTGTAAATTAAAGAACTAGTTGTAAATCTTCTTTAATATCATGATATCTTTTTTTTTTTTTAATACGAGTGTAAAATAATTATGTTTTCATTGTAGATTAAATATATAATTAAGTTTAATAATGAAGAAATTTGTGGACCGTTCCTAAAGTCTTAATATTGTTGTACATCTCCAATTAAAAAAAATAATTAGTCAATCTATTTTAAGAAAAAAAAAAAGAAAATAAATCATGAACCGGATCCACGATTATGACAATCGTGGACCCGATCCACGAGTTTCCATGTGACCGGTCAACCAAGTCAATCAACGTGGTACTGACTGGATTAAACGTTAATCGTGTATCCGATTTCACTATCCTACTTTTGTTAATAGTTTCAATACCCACCTATTTTTAAAAATACTTTCTCATGCTATTTTTGTCAATAGTTTGAAAAAATACTTTACTTTTTAACAAAATCCTTTTTAATGGATGAAACATCAATTATTGATAATATGATATAATAAATTTTGAAATTTTAATTCATTTATATATTTATATTTTGAAATACAATGCAAGAGTTTAATCATATTTTACATTTTAACTATGAAAATTATAATTTTGCTAAAAAAAAACAAAGAAGGTAAAAAATCATGGTATGTGCAATATAAGATAAAAAAAATAAAAATAAAAACAACTCTCCTAACCAGTTTGAAGGTTATTAAATAACTATAAAGCACAAATATTTCATGTGAGGCAAAGAATCCGTATCAGACATGTAGCGATGTTGAAACTTCCAAATACTTCTCAGATACGTATCTGACACGCGATTTGATATATCTATTTCTACGTGCGTATTTTTTTAAAAGAAAAAAGACAAACAATTAATCTAATCTTTCCCAGTCTAAAACTAGGCAACAAGCTCACTACTCGAATCCAAAACTAAAAATAATAATAATAATAATTAAATAACGAACCAAACCCTAAACTAGAATCATCTAATCTCTATCTTCACATTTGAGTCCTCACAAAGTCAACCAAAATATAAATCATTTGGATATCTTCAACAATTCAATGAAGAAGTTCCTGTTTATCTTCATACTTCTCCCTCTAATCGTATGTGAGTCACTTTTCTATTGCATTTTTATTAACTATTGTACTTAAACATCTTAAATATTGCTTTTTTTGTATTGTATTTCAGTGTTTGTATTCTATTTTGTGTTATTGTTATTAATTTGTATGCTAAATTTATCTATATCCAAGATTCTTTTAAAGAAAATGAAAATATAATTTGTGTTATTGTTATTAATTTATATGTTAATTGTATTCTATTTTGTGTTATTGTTATTAATTTGTATGTTAATTGTGAGAAGAGGGTCACCGTGGGTGGGTTGAGGAATGAAGAAATTTAATAGTCACTTACAATAAAACCATAATTAATTATAATTTGAAAGATTAGTCTAAAAATATAATTACAATAGAACCAAATTACTTAAATGGAAGACAAAATTCAGAACGGACAAAATGGGGAGAAAAAGTCTCCCTACCACCACTTTTATTATGTATTCTTTGGGAATGGTTTGATTTAAGGTTTTATGAATGTCTGGAAAATAAAAATGCATGGGAATAAGATGTCTAAAAATAAGATATCTGAGAATTAAAGATAGTGTTGGGTTATGTATGGAAATGAGAATAGAATGTATGAGAATGTATTATACTTTTTCATATTATTATAAAGTATCAAATTAATGTAAATCAATTTCAATAATTAATTTTTGTTTGTTAATTTATTTTTATAACATTAAGTTATTAAATCAATTTCAAACCATTAGAATTTAATTAAATTTACCCTCTCATCCTCCAGTTTAATATATTTCCTATCAATTAAATTTTTTGTATTGTACATTTATATTATCAATTTTTTTAATAAAAATAATATTGATAATTAATTGAAATATCTATTTTCTTTCCTTTTTTTCTATAGTTTTACTAATTAAAGAGTTAATTAGTTAATTGATTAAGGTTAATTATAAGCCATATATATATACAAAAGTTGATATAAACTAATTGATTTTAAATAATCAAACAATGTTTTTAACTTAAAAAAGAATTATAATTATAGATTAAAACTAGAAGTACAAAGGTAAACTATTATTTAGTTTAAAAATTAACTTATTCTATTATTAGTTAATTAATTATATTTTTTAGAAAGTTAATAAATAACAATTTTATGTAATAATAAAGTATTAAATTCAAAAAAAAATTAATTTCCAATAATTAATTTACTCTAGTTAATTTCAAACAATTAGTTGTTAGTTAATTTATTATTTTAAGTCAATATTCTAAAATAATTTTAAACAATATAATTTAAGTTTCATTCATAGAAGGGAAAAAAAAAGAACCAGATGAAAGAAAGATAAAAATTGCAAGAAATAAGAAAATAAAAAGACAAAAATAGAAAGACAAATAATTCAAAGTATAAGATAATAAACATGTTAGGAAAAACCATATAAAAATATATATTAAAAAAAGAAAAGTGATAGAAAAATTTGAAATAATAAATTTTAAAAAAGAAGAAGAGAAGAGAAAAATAATAAATAAATAAACAGAAAAAAATAGAAGATAAAGAAAAAAATAATGAAAAAAGAGAGAGAAAATAAAAATATTTGGGAAGAAAAACAAAAAGTGGGAAGATTTAATGAAAATCCACCTATTTTCATGGGATTAAAAATCCATCAAGGACCGACATTGAAGATGTCTGTGAAAAATATTTTTCTCAAATATCTCCAAACCTCTAACCAAACATAGGTATACAAAACTCATACCCATTCCAATCCTCTGTATCTTTAAACCAAACGGGCCCTTAGAACTAACAGAAGCAAACCACAAAATAATATATTTATCACTCAATCGAATTGCAAAACTACCAAAATAATAGTAATAATAATAAATTGTAAATTTAATTCCATTATTTAGAAAAAAAATAGAATTTAATTTCTATAATTTGATAAAAATCATTATAAATAGTCCACATTATAAATAGTATATATGATTGGACTATTTATGTGATTTTATCTAACTATACAGAAGATAAAATCAAATATACTAAATTATAGGTATCTCTTAAATTATAGAACACAATTTGTAATTTAATAAAAAAAATTGAAATTAGGTTTGGTTCGTTGTTGCTATTGGATTTGGTTACACTCATTTTAACCCCACATCAAGTCTACCATTTTCCCTTACTAGTTAAAAAAGCATGTGCGATGCACTCGGTCCAAAGTTTTTGAAACATAAATTTTGAGGGTGATATTTGAATAGTGAATGAAATATTATTTATTTGTTTTAAATAACAAATATTTAACATGATTTTATAAAATAATAAAAGAATTAGTAGATAGAACTGCATATATTTTTTTTATAGGTTAATTTACAACGTATATGAAAAATGACCAGAATTAGCATAGCTCAATTGGTATAAAATTTGTATTATCTCTCTTGAGGTCAAATGAACAATTCTCCCCCCCTATAAATCGTAAATAAAAAGACATCACAAATGGTTAAAAAATATATATAGAATGTGTTGAACGTAGTTGAAAATTTCTATAACATAAATTGTATAGCGAAATGTAAATTTTAAATGAATATACATTTCATTAAGTTTAAATTTCAAATAATTCACATCAAATTTTAAAGCTAAGAAAAGAGAGAGAAATAAAAAAGATAGATGAATTAAATGGAAAATGCATATATATGATGTAATTGCAAAAAAAAATTATATTAACTTGTATAAATAAAAGTGACATGATAAGATATCTTATTACAACTAAATAGTTCTTGCATGGTTTCTTGAATGAATTGATTTATGGAGAAAAAATAAATAGACAAATAAATAAGTATTTTATATAAGGATTATATAAATTGAAAATTTTTTAAACAGTTAAATAAATATGTAACTAACAAAAAAAATATTAAACAAATTAAATATTCACCAAAAAAAATGCAGTAAAAGGAGAACAGATATAATAAAATGAGAATTTTTTTTAAATAATGTTATTTTAATATATATTGACAAAAGTATGGTAGGATTGAAAGTATTGTCAAAAATAGGTTTTTAAATCGTATACCCGGTACACGATTTCCTGTTGATCTATTCGTGTACCCGATTACCTTAAGTCGTGTACCAGGTATATGATTACCTTAAGTCGTGTACTGGGTACACGACTCCCTTCTCCATTAAACCGTCACAACCTTTTTCTTCCTCCATCCGAAAGCCTTCTGCCTCCTCTTTTCTTTCGTCTTTCCCATCTGAAAATCTCCTCTGTTCATCCATCCGAACAAATTACCCGAAAATCTCCTACCTTAAGTTGTGTGCCTCTATTTAACCGTTCGTCCAACCGTTCGTCGGAAAGCTTCTCCTCTCTTTGATTGTGGTAAAATGTTTTCCCTACGTTGTTCAAATATATAATATTCATATATATATATATATATATATATTATGGTACTTATATTGTTTGCTATATATTATAGTACTTATATTGTTTGCATTTGGGCTGAACTTAATATGGATCCATGATTTATTTGTTAGGTTAAATCTAGAAATATATGTATATGTTTGTCTATTTGTTGGACTCATTTTGTCTAATGTGGTTTATGAACTTAGAAATGAGATTTTGGTTGGGCTGATTTTGTTGCTCTACTTTTCTGATTTTGTCTAATGTAGTTTATGAACTTAATGTGTAGTTCTAATGTAGTTAAATTTAGAAATTAGATTATGTTTATGAACTTAAAAATGAAGATTGGTTCATATATATTATTTTGTTATTTAGACTGAATTAAGTGTATGATTCATGGATATATTATTTTGTTTTTATTTGGGCTCATTTAAATATATAGTTTATGAATCTTAGATTTGTGCTATTTAAATGTATAATTTATGAATCTTAGATTTGTTGGGTTGACATTAACATATATATATATTTTTTTTGTCAACTATAACAGTTGACAAAATCATAATAAATATGTTGCGTCCGAACCTGGGAATGATGGAGATAGTGACATTGACAACAGGGTGAAGATTTAGTTGCTAACCCCGATTGAAGACGTATTCGTCGTAGACGACAACGACAACGGGGTGAATTTAATTTAGAGACACGAAGACAACCCCATGATAGGGGCCAGGGGGTCATTTTTAAATTTCATGTAAACTTTCATTATCAAATTATAAATTAAAGAACTAATTGTAAATCTTTTTTGATATCATGACATTTTTTTTAATATGAGTGCAAGATAATTATGTTTTCATTGTAGATTAAATATATAATTAAGTTTAATAATGAAGGAATTTGTGGACTTGTTCCTAAAGTCTTAATATTGTTGTACATCTCCAATTAAAAAATAATAATTAGTCAATCTATTTTTTTAAAAAAAAAAGAAAAGAAAAGAAAAACAAATCGTGGACCCGATCTACGAGTTTCCATGCGACTGGTCAATCAGTCAGCCGACGTGGTGCTGACTGGATTAAACCGTACTCGTGTACCCCATACACGAGTTTGCCACGTGGAAATCGTGTACTCCGTACACGATTTCACTACCTTAATTTTGTCAATAGATTCAACAAACACCTATTTTTAAAAATACTTTCAATCCTACCCTATTTAAGTCAATATATATTAAAATAACATTATTTTAAAAAATATATCTAAAATGAGATTATGAAAAAGGAGAAAGAATGGTTGGTTTGGATTTTCAAATTAAGAATGCAATTAAAATTTAAAAAGATTAAACTATTTTCTATGGAAGATTTTCCTAAAATTTTTAACTTCTCTCACCATCTCTCTCTTAACTTCTAAAAAATCTTTTATATAAACATCTATAACAAATCTATAACGGTCAAAGAAAAATAAACATAAAAACACAATCGAAGTTTGACGTCTTCAATAGTAAGTTAAAATCGATTCTCCATTCAATTATTGTTTCAAGAAAAATTAGCCAGAAAACTTTGTACCAATCACAATTGATTAAATAATCTCTTTCTCTATGTATTTGTAGATATATTACTCTTCTCTTTGTCATTTTTATTTATTTATCTTACTAGTATTGACTGAAGTGAGAATAAATGAAATGAAGGTTGGAAAGAAACATGTGACTCATGAAATAGTGAAACATTACATCTATTCTATTTCTCTACCATGCATTTAAACTTAAATCTAATCTTAATTTTTTTTTTCTTTTTTCTAATGAAAGAACATCTTCAAAGCAAACATTCTCAAAACTTCTCAAAGCACACTACTAATTTAGTCATAAAGATTGATAACAATACCTCTCCATAAACTAAAAATAACTTTCTAAATTTTAAAGGCCTCGTTTTGACTGGATTCAATGTTTTTCTTCCAAAGAACATTTTTTTTAATCCTCACATTTTTTAATTTTTTTTTTTTATATAAGAACTTTTTATGGCAACTGAAAATTGGTATTGAGATTATCAATCGAAGAGTTGTATCGAAAATATTTTTTTCCACCCATCTATTTGTTTGTATATGATGTACTCCTATGTAATTTTCATTTTTTTCAAAAAATTCTACACAATTATGAGGGCATAATAGGTATATTATTAAAAAAATTGTAAGGGCAAAAGTGAAATGTAAAAATTCTCTCCTTTTAATAAAGATTTTATATAATCCTAGTTCATAACATGTGGGATGCACATAATAGTTTATTTAAGTACATAAGAAAAAAAAGTATAAAAAATTTGTAATTAACATATTGAATAAATTTTCAAGTATATGAATTTGACTCTAATGGTTGTAACTATGTGAAGAAATTAAAAAAAAAAAAAAAAAGAATTTTGTGTATTTTTTAAAGGAAAAAGGTGTGATTGTCTGTTTAAATACTTCCCCACTATTAGATATTTATGTTTTATATATATGGTTTAAATCACACCCATATGTAAGATGTACTATTTCAACTTAAATAGTTGTAATGTGGAAAAAAAACGTGATTGTTTGTTCAAAAACATTTATCCACCGTTAGATCTTGACTTTTCATATTTATGACCTATACCATACTCATACACAAAAAGATACTACTTTAATCTATATAGTTAACTATAACAATTTTGGCTTTAGATGCCAGTTAGTTCTAATCTAACATCATATACTTATTGTTAGATAATCATGTTTCATATTTATGGTCTAGATCACACCCATACATCACTTTACGTATATCCACCTCAACTCGGAATAGTTGTGACAAAGAAAAAAATAGGAATTATGTAAAATTGTAATGGCAAAATATTGATGTAAAGATTCTCTCCTTATAGTCCCTTTTATATATAGTATAGGTTGATAATTGGCTTTCTCCCCTTCTATTCCCTTTCATGGCTAAGGCCATGTGTTGTGCTCCATGAATATAATATATATATATATATATTATCTTTATCTTTTGAATCTAACTTCTATTTGATTTTTAATTAAAAAATATTACACATTTAAGTCAGGATGAAATTTTAAATTTAAATTTTAGTAGTGATGAAAAATAGTGAAACTTAATTAATTGTAATTCTTTTAATTTAATTAATAGACCTTAACACTAAAGGGGTGTTTGGAATACCAACTTGAGTTGATTGAGTTGATAAAAATTACCACTTTAGTGTTTAGCTCACCAATTTCAATAGTCAGTGTTAAATAACTCACCCTCACCAACTTCATTAGTGTTTCATATTTATGTTTGCACATTTACAGGAGAAACTTAATCTTCCCCTCTTTCTTTCTCCCTCCTCCCAGCATGCTCTAAGCAAACTCAAAGGACCAACTTCGGCGATATGTTCAAATGACAACTACTGCCTCGCTCCTACAACATGCTCAAACTACCACCTTTAGTGGTCGAAGTCCAACAACGACCACCTCTGGTGCATACTGCTTCCGACATTCATCTCCAATGACCACCTTCGAAGTCCAACATCACATGGCTATGAAACCATCATATTTGAATGTATATTATATTATAAATTTAACTTTTTTTTCCGACATTCTCTTCTTTTTCTTTTTCAATTCACCATTGTTCTACACTTTTTTCCGGTTCTGCCCATTTCTCCTTCAATTACACGCTTTGCCCTTCCATTTTCCTTCTCAATTATCTTCCTCTTTTAATAATAAATGTCAATAATTCATATTATTCTTTTACTGCAGCTTTTCTATTTAATTTTTTAATTGATAATTAACAATTGTCTCTTGATTTTGCAACCTTTCATCTTCCCGCGTTTTAATACGATAAATTTAACTATAATGTTCTTGTCATTCGTAATTCAAAATTAAATATTATTAAAATATTATTCGTCCAGGCAGTTGTTTGAATATATATACATATAATATACTAGTAAGGAACGTGTTTTTGAATTTTGTAGTAATAGTTGAAAAAAAAAAATTAATTGTGAATCATGCCAATTTATAAATTTAACTAAAAAAATATTTTTATAATCATTTAGTTTAAAAGATATTCATTATTTTAAAATTACTTACGTATGTATTATTGATTGTTATTATTAAAATCTTAACTTTAAACTTATATCATACTTTGTTCCTTAACAAAAAAAAAAATGTAACTTTTATTTTTAAGAAAAATTAAATGACATCAATTACTCTAACATAATAGGATATATTTATTCAATGTATAAGAATTATAGTCGAAAAAAAATATATTGTTAGCTTTTTCATATGTTTTATATGTTAGAATCACATCGGAAATATATTTTTTTAGAAAGGAAAAAAAATATCTTGTCATTCTAAAAAATTTGTACAACAATTTTGATATTGTTTTATATTTAAAATGTAAAATAGATATTTTTTAAAGAAGGTAATAAAAATACTTCATTTATAATCTTTAAAGTAAAACATTAAATAAAAAATACATCATTTATAATCTTTTAAGTAAAACATTAAACATATTTTTCTTTTCCAAAACCCCCTTAATTTTAAATTCACATTTATATCTCCCTAATTTTCTCTACCACTCTTTCTATATTTCCTTATCCATAAAGATATTTCAAATTTTTTTTTTTAATTTTTTCGGCTTCATTCCTCATGTGATCAACTTTTTATATCTTCCTTATGGTAACTATATTTAGAAAATAGGTAAAATAATTTAAACTTTATTAAGGTGGTCACTATATCTAAATAGATGGTAATTAGACAAAATAATAATAATAATAAGAAGAAGAAGAAGGTATATAGTCGTAATTACACTATCATTTAAAAAAAATAGCAAAAGGTGGGATCCTTTTGAATTATCGAAAAAACGCATGAATGACACGTGGGTCAAATTTTATGAAATCCTAAAACACCCTCATTGTCCTTTTTAATTGCAGTATAATTAATTCGACATCTTTATTAATGAGACTTGTAATTAATTACTCAACTATATATCCTAGAAGACTTTCAACTCCAACTAAGATCATCATTTCAAGTGGATAATTTGTCACAAATCTCACTATTTAATAGTTGTTTTGAATTTTCGAATCTTGTACATCAACTAATTTTCAAATCTTATTTTGAATTGTAATATATCATATTATATTAATTATTCTAACTGAGATTTGTTATTTTTATTATATTTTTTATTAATATTAATCAAGATACACGAATTTTAAATTATGCTGAACGTTATACCTATTATCCTTTTGTTTCAAACATAAAATATTATAATACAATAGCCCTAGTTTTCTTCATCCTCTATACTGAACACTTTCTTGTTATGGATATTCCACGATTAAGAATTTTGTTCAATGGTAAGTAGGATGAAAACAACCACTATCATAACTTTCGATTTATTGAAGTTTATGTGGTTTCGAACACATCTTTTCAATTTTCATCTTTTTTTACTGGTTTTATTTTTTGTTCTCAATCGACCAAAAGTCTACTTTCACAACTACAAAACTAGACTTAGTATCTGTTTTAAGATTGACATTATATGAGTACAATGTCGTTGAAAACCGACATTGATGATCGTGTTATAAAAGGTCTTTAATGTCAATTTTAAACTGACATTATAGCCGACTGAAATTTCAATATCAATTATCTTCAATGTCGATTGAAAACGGACATTGTACACCTTCTTTTTAAAATCGATATTGTACACGATCTTGAATATCAGTTGAAAATCGACATTGTCCACCATCTTCTATATCATTCTTTTACCAAATTTTTTCAATAATTATCCGATTTTTTAATGTCTCATTTTTTTATATTGTCCAATCCATTTTTTGATTGAATGTACAAGCATATAACGGAAGCAATCAGAATTAATAAGCACTCTATTTACATTTAATTTGAGTTTCAAAGTATGCAAGAAAACAATTTTCAGAATAATGGGTTTCAAGAACACAATATCTTTGATGAATCTCTTCAATCTTTGCTCCTTTCCACGAATTCGACCTCCAAATCAATAGTGGATCATCAAGAGATCTTCTCTATTATTCTCCAACTTGGATTTGAGTGGTAGAAACTCTAATTGAGATCAATTAGGTGAAAGGAAGAAGAGGGTTTGGGAGAGGAGTTAGTTTCTGCAAAATTTCACAAATTCAGCCTTCTCTCTCCTCAACCTAAGAAGGTTGAAGGTTTTTAATTATCTAATACATGCAGGCACTCTTCTTCAGCCACTTTGATACTTCAAATGACACTCACATGAATAGCTTAGGTGTTTAAAGGTGGATTAATCTACCAAATGCTCAAAGAATGTGGATTTCTCTACTATGTCAAATTATATCTCAATTTCTATTGATTTAATTCATATTAATCAAATACAAAATTCAATTTCTAAAATTGAATTTGAAAATTGAAAATTAATTTAATAATTAATTAAACAAATTTAATTAATTAAATAATAATTTAATATAAAATATTAAATTAATTAAACACATATGTCATACATGAATCCCATTCATGTAATCAATATTTAAATCATCATTTAAATATTTTAATCTCTCCGATTACGTTTAATTTCAACAAAATTAAACGTTAATTATATCAAATATAATTATCTAAACCCTAAATTGAATTTGAACATTTCAAATTCAAGCCCTAACTTTCAATTTGAACACTTCAAATTGAAACCCTAATTTTGATTTTGAACATTTCAAAACCATTCAATTTACTAATCCAAGGGTAATTTTATGAGCTAGTAGAGGGACCTTAGGGGCGATTTAGGATTAATTGGCTAAACTTTTTAAATCAAATTAATCAATATTCATTAACTATCAAAACATACCACTATAGCCCAGTAGTTGTACTATCCTCACTGTAGATATATTTCTATCAACTTGATTTAACCATAATCAGTAAGTCGACTTTTTACAGGCTGTTCATAATAATGGCTGGGTCAAATCTTGTTTTATCCTGGTAAAAAAAATTGTTTATTGTAATGCGTGTCTATTATATTATATGCATGTTTACCGTTTTAATTGGCAAACCAACAATATTTCTTTTCCACCTATAAATGCACAGAACCCAAATCTAAAATACAATAATAGACACAACAATACATTCTACCACAAAACTAAATACAAAGTGACCTAAAATATAATAACACACTTCCATAAAACTACAATAAAACACACTTCTATAATAATTTATCCACAAACAACTATTAGTACTTCCAATCCATTCTATAACTACTTATCAAATATGAATAAACACACTAACTAACAATCGTATATCAATAACACACTTCTATAGAACAATAATTAAAATTATCATGTCCAACACTCATATGGAACCACCCGCCTCTCCAAAACTACAATTAGAAATACCAAACACTTATATAATATTAATATCCATGATTGTACAATATGTTGTTGGGGTTGATGCCCTAAATCTCGTAGGGTCCTATAGTCTGTAAACATTAATGAACAAACTCTATGTATTTAATAAAATATTTGATATTTTATTCATTGTCTATAAAATATATGATATTTTAGTTGCATTAACCACAAACCAATAAACTAACATCCAAGGTTATCTTTGTAACTTAAACATGTATGTAGGGACATACAGGTGGATTATGTTTAAGTGATAACCTAAAAAGGTTGTAGTATATGGATAAGGCTAGGTACCTTATCCTGGTGACACTACAAGTATGACCTGCTTTGTAGTTATTACAATGGTTGTAAAGTGCTACACATGATCTGATCTTGATCATTCATATATTAGACATGCGAGCGGGGATATTCTATACAAAAGAGTTTGTATAAAACCAAACCATGGAATGTTTAGTCTCATTATAAAACACCATTTATAATAGAGATTTACATTTCACCAGGATAACCACAGGTAACATGACATGAAGTCTGAGTGAGTTGTGAACTTCTGCCTATGAAGGTGGTCCTTTAATTTGTATGGGTATGAGTGGTCAGATCGACGACTCAACAAGCCTACCATTTTGGGGATTCGTTTGATTGGAGAGCTGGGAACACAGCTACACAAGATGAAATTCAGTCATTCCTCGAGGTCGGGGTAAGTAGATAAATTGCTCCCTTAAAGGATGAATTCAGGTCTTGAACAATGTGACACCACATCCTCTCCTGGCCCAAGAGGGGTTTAGTCATAGTAGGACTATGATCTATTATTCATTAGAGGGATCAGTGGTAAATAAGGAGTTAGATGTAACTATAGGGGCAAAACGATAATTTGGCCCAGTTGTATTTACGAGCAATTTGTGAAAGATCATCGTAGTAAATCCAATGGACACAAAAATATATTTGTAGTGCGAAGACTGCAACTATCGGTCTTTAGTGGAGTGTTCGACAATTAACGGATGATGAATAATGTAATTAAAGAGTTTAATTAATTATTCATGTATCGTTGGAGTTTCAAGCAACAGGTCCATAAGGTCCCCTTGGTAGCTCAATAGGATTTAGTAGAGAATCAATTTTTGGATTAATTTGAATTATTCAAATTAATAGAGGAATTTATTATATATGATATAATTAAATTATTTCAATTATATGTGATATAATTGTCATAATGTATTTGATACATTATAGCTTAACGGGAGGAAATAAATATTTGAATGAGATTCAAATATATTTTCTATGAATGAGATTCATAGTTGTTAAATTTAATATAAATATGATTTATATTAAATGTCATATAATAAAGAAAAAAAACTATAGTTTATATTGTATGTGATACAATATTAAAATTATAGGTTATATGTTATCTTTGAAATAACATATAATTATATATATATATATATATATAATATGATAAGTTAGTTATCATATTTATATTTATATTATTATTATTTTGATAATAAGGAAGGGAATTACAACTCCCTTCCCCATCTTTTCTCTCCACCCACATTAATGGGTGGTGGTTATCTTTTATGGAAAAAGAAATAAAAGAAACATAGTTTTTCTTCTTCCTCTATGATTTGCAAGTGTGTTGGACGATTAAGAGAAGAAGATAGAAGTGTTTTGTATCTTTGAGTCTTCTTGTGAAAAGTTTTCAACCTTCTTCCTCCACATTAAAAGTTTCCCTCTAATCTAAAATAGTCAGAGTCCACCACTCTTGGGTTCTCACCCTGAGAATACCAAGATAACATTGTGGTAGTGTCCAGGTTTTTAGTTCGAGGTTATCTTGAAGAAGGTCTTCAAGAAGTTCGTAATTTTGTTCGAGGAAGAAACGTGAAGAAAGGTTCTTCAAAGGTGAGGTTTCTTGAAACTCATTTTCGTTTAAAGCATGTCGTAGTTTAATTGTAAATGCATATCTTCTTATTTATTTACTGTAAACTTTGTATTCGATAAATTATGGAATTTGGTCGATTCGCTTCCGCTCAAGGTTCTCTCATACGAGTTCCTTCATATGCGACTTAATCTACAAAAGAAACAAACAATAACAAAGAAAAATTACGTAACCATAAGCTTGTAAACTTAACCATAATCAACAAGAAGACCTAAAACTTGTTCATATCAACATGAGACAAACACAAAAGAACACAAATAAAATATTTCTAATACTAAAATATAACCCATGAAAATGTTCTATAAGCACTTCCGCCACCAAACAAAAAGATGATAACAAGACCATCAAACAAGTTCATATTCATGATTTAATTTTCATTTCAACACTTTAAAATCTTCTGAACCATAATCAACAACAATACCTAAACTAGTTTATATTAAATTTTGAGGCAAACTCAAGAGAATAACATAAATATTGCCTCAAGAGAATAACATAAATAAAATATTAAAGGCTAAAATATAATCCTAAAAAATGTTCTATAAGCATATTAGCCAAAAAAAAAAAAAAAAAAAAAAAAAAAAAAAAAAATGATGATAGCAAAACCATCAAACAAGTTCATATTCATGGACTAATTTTCATTTCAACATTTTAAAATCTTATGAACTATAATCAACAATAATACATAAATTAGTTTATATTAAATTTTGAGATAAACTCAGAAGAATAACACAAATAAAATATTAAAGGCTAAAATATAATTTTAAAAAATAGTTTTAATATACACTTGAGCCACACCAAGCAACACTATCAACCAAGTACATATTCTTCAACATTTCAAAATTTCAAGAAGCTTAATCATTGGAATAAAAATAAAATGAATGAAATAACTTTAAATTACTAAATTGAAAATAAATATGAAAAAAAATTACCTTTGGAGCAAGCAAACAACTCAAACAACTCACAAGCTTCAAGAGATCTGAATCGAAGCTCGAAGATTAGAACAGATCTGAGCTGAGACTGATAGATCTGATGAATGTACTGATAGAGTAAAGATGCATAAAACGGAAGCTAACAGAATCATTAAATACTCTAATTATACTTAATTTGAGTCAAAAGCATGTTAAAACAATATTTTATTCATAAAGAGGGTTTCAATATGTATACCTTTGAAGATTTCCACTTGCTCCTTGCTTAATCCATAAAATTGACCTTCAATTTCTTTAGTAGACCACTAAGAAAATATTCTCAACTATTCTCAACCTTTGATTGAGTGGTGGAAACTATGAATTAAGAGGGATTGAAACGAGTTTAAGAGAGCTTGAGAGCAAAAACTATTTTTGCTGGAAAGAAAATTTCAAAATTCAGAATGCATGATGCTTCAATCTCAGAAATTGAGGCTTTTTATCAGTTGATACATGCAAGCACTAAATTATGCAGCAACTTGACCCTTCAAATTGCACTAATTAGTGGGCCTGTGTTAAACTGTGGAGAAATCCACTAACTAATTGAAATCTTGGATAACTCCACTCATTTTTCTATTTTTTAATTTAACTTAACTTAATTTAAGAATAAATTAGATCTTAATTCAATTTCTATAAATTGAAAATAAAAATGAAAAATTGATTTAATTTTAATTAATAATTTAATGTCAAATAATAAATTAATAAAACACCTAATTCAAACATCAATCTTATTCATGTAATCAATATTTAACTCATTATTTAAATATTTTGAACTCTCCATTTACGTTTAATTTCAACAAATTAAATGTTAATTATATCGAATATAATTATCCAAACCCTAAATTGAAATTCGAGTATATCAAATTCCAAACCCTAATTTCGAATTTGAACGTTTCAAATTCGCTCAATATTCTAATTCAAGATTTAATCTTTTACGAGATAGTAGAGGGATTTTATGGACCTACAGATCATGAACTCTAATGATTTGAGATTAATTGGTCAAACTCTTTAACCCAACTTAATCAATATTCGCTAACCACCGAAACGTACTACTATAGCTCGATAGTTGCACTCTCCTCAATGCAGATATATTTCTGTCCACTTGATTTAACTATAATTAGTAAGTCGATCCTTCACAGGTCATTATTTACAGCTAAGTAAAAATTACCAGTTTACCCTTGTAAATACATCTTGCTCCTTGGGTTCCCACCGATCCTCTATTGAATAATTGATTTATAGTTCAACTAATAAACCATGTCCCTCTCGGCCATGAAAGGGTGGGCCCCTTTGCTCAAGACTAGAAATCAACATTTAAGAGAATAACCTATCTGCTAACCCTAAAATGGGTAGGAGTGACTTCCTTGTTGTAGAACTACGTCACTAGCTATCTATCTGGTCTTATCCCAAAATGGGAGGCTTATTGAGCAGGGTTGTTAAACTGCTCTCACCTATATAGATCAAAGGATAATCTCAAATAAACAAGAATTCATAGTTAGCTCAGTATTAAGATTGAGTTACCCTATGCCATCGAATTAAACTAGTCAGTTTTAACAGTAAACGATTGTTATAAAGAAAAGTGACTATTTCGTGGTTCAATCTTATGTAAACATCTTTTGCATAGGATGCCTCCACTTGCATGTCTTCACATGATTGATTTCGGGATCATATCGTTTGTATCAATATACAAAGTGGGCCGCATCCATAGTGTCCCCAAGACGAGGTATCTAACCTCATCCATATACTTATAGACCTTTTACACTATATACTATAACTTGATCCTTTTTATGTCTCTATATAAAGTTAAGTATTCATACTATAACCCTGAGTTTGTTTATTGGATTTTTATAACAGAATGCAATTTCAATAATACTTATATTGATAATATAAGTAGAATATGTTTCAAAAAATACGAACTACGAGTTTTAGGACATTCTCAACATGCACAACGCCGGCAAGCACTGGACCTGGTGAACAGAGCTGAATCACCACCCCGACGACGGATCAGAAGATCCATGGGTAGATTAGGCAAATAGATGACTAGATAAAAAAGCCCATGATTAGATCTAAAAATTTGATGCTGACGACCCACCCCCACGATCGAAATGAACTGTATGATCGAAGATCTACACGATGAGCTGAACGCCATGACTGAGCTAACTGAACAGATCTGATGACCGGAACCAACACCGAGTGAACTGATGGATCTCCCAATTTGGAACCAACATGCGAGTAAGCTCGAAGCCCACGACCAAGCTGTACAACCGACCAAATCTTCTTATGCTCATTGTCAGAGACCTGAACGACCAGAACCAACATGCAAGTGAGCTAAACGGCAATGAAGTACAAGCAAGTGAGCTGAACGACACGACTGACAACAAGTTGAACGATAATGGACTACATGAATGCTGAACGACAATACTAAATGACACGACCGACGACAAGCTCAATGGTGAGGATCAGTACGATCAAGGGGAAGAGAGTTTGGAAGAGAGAAGTGAGAAATGAGAGAAGAAAGATAGTGAAATGGAAGAGAGATATTTTTTACTATAGGAAAAAAATAAATGGGTATCTTTAATATCGGTTAAACCGACATTGTAGCCAATCTTTAAAGTCGGCTTAAAACTTTCATTAAAGATCCATTTTTTTTAAAAAAAAAATTGACATTATACATCCATTTTTATTTTTTTCCACCGACATTAAAGCCCAAAATTCTTGTAGTATTTGGAGGCTTGACTTAATCGACCATCGACCAGGAGTTCAAATCGCAAAGTCTCTTATTGAGCCATTGTGAAAAGGTAGGCCAAGCATATGGACAGTGTTGGTATTAACTAGTTTGCCTTAGAGGTCTTAAACCCACCTTGATAGATTCGATCAAGGAAGGATGCACCATCGTCGAATATTATTTGTTTCTTTTCTGTTCATGAGATCTCCACAATTGACATCAATACCATATCATAATTGGTTAGTAATTTCAATTGACAATTTTTATTTGGGATTTTCATACTCCAATTTAAATCGTTTTTTTTCTTCATGAATGTAATTATTTAGATAAAGTTTTTATCAGTCCAACCCTTGCTTTCTAAACTAATATTTTGGATCTAAAACAAGAAAAAGTATTGTTATAGAATTTTGGGTAAGTTCAAAAGCGATTTAGATGGTTTGGTTCATTGATTTTTAATTATAGTGTATTTGTCTTTAAGTTTAGTGTATTTATTGGTTGTAGTTTGGAGACTAATTATAATATATTTGTAGGTCATGTAAATATCTCATCAGAAGTAAAAAACTTTCAAAAGACCTTTTATGACTACAAAACCTTCATCTGAATTATAGTGTAACTAATTTTTTTCTTTGCATATTTCTTTTATCATGCATCTTTATTTTCTCCTAAAATATTTTTTCTGTTTTAAATCATCGAATCATATTGTTATATTTTTTTCAAATATCAAAACTAAACCATTTTTTTTCAAATATCATTTTATTTATTTGTTTTGATTTTTTCTAATTTTTTTCAACTGATTTTATGTTATTGCATTT